>NW_026293227.1:0-135182 GCF_026419915.1 Harpia harpyja | reverse complement strand
CAGCCCTGAAAGCTCTTGCTGCTCTTGACGGTGCCTTGGTGCCCTATCTACAGGCACAACAGCAGTGGTGATCTGTGCTTTCCCAGAGACGCAACATCTCATGGCGTTCAGCCGCAGCAGCGCCTCTTGCCGAAAAGGCAAACGTCCGGCTCCTTCTCCCACAAGGAAGGGCCCAGCCCTTTAAGCTGTTGCTGCTCTTCAGGGTGCCTTGGCGCCCTATCTACAGCACAACAGCACTGGGGATCTGTGCTTTCCCAGAGACGCAACATCTCATGGCGCTCGGCCGCGGCAGAGCCTCTTGCTGAAAAGGCAAACGTCCAGCTCCTTCTCCCACAAGGAAGGGCCCAGCCCTGAAAGCTCTTGCTGCTCTTCACGGTGCCTTGGCGCCCTATCTACAGGCACAACAGCAGTGGGGATCTGTGCTTTCCCAGAGACGCAACATCTCATGGCGCTCGGCCCGCGGCAGAGACTCTTGCCGAAAAGGCAAACGTCCGGCTCCTTCTCCCACAAGGAAGGGCCCAGCCCTGAAAGCTGTTGCTGCTCTTCACGGTGCCTTGGCGCCCTATCTACAGGCACAACAGCACTGGGGATCTGTGCTTTCCCAGAGACGCAAACATCTCATGGCGCTCGGCGCCCGCGGCAGAGCCTCTTGCTGAAAAGGCAAACGTCCAGCTCCTTCTCCCACAAGGAAGGGCCCAGCCCTGAAAGCTCTTGCTGCTCTTCACGGTGCCTTGGCGCCCTATCTACAGGCACAACAGCAGTGGGGATCTGTGCTTTCCCAGAGACGCAACATCTCATGGCGCTCGGCCGCGGCAGAGACTCTTGCCGAAAAGGCAAACGTCCGGCTCCTTCTCCCACAAGGAAGGGCCCAGCCCCCTGAAAGCTGTTGCTGCTCTTCACGGTGCCTTGGCGCCCTACCTACAGGCACAACAGCAGTGGGGATCTCTGCTTTCCCAGAGACGCAGCATCTCATGGCGCTCGGCCGCGGCAGCGCCTCTTGCAGAAAAGGCAAACGTCCGGCTCCTTCTCCCACAAGGAAGGGCCCAGCCCTGAAAGCTGTTGCTGCTCTTCACGGTGACTTGGCGCCCTATCTACAGGCACAACAGCAGTGGGGATCTGTGCTTTCCCAGAGACGCAACATCTCATGGCGCTAAGCCGCGGGTAGAGCCTCTTGCTGAAAAGGCAAACGTCCGGCTCCTTCTCCCACACGGAAGGGCCCAGCCCTGAAAGCTGTTCCTGCTCTTCACTGTACCTTGGCGCCCTATCTACAGGCACAACAGCACTGGGGATCTGTGCTTTCCCAGAGACGCAACATCTCATGGTGCTCGGCCGCGGAGAGCCTCTTGCCGAAAACGCAAACGTCCGCCTCCTTCTCCCACAAGGAAGGGGTCCAGCCCTCAAAGCTGTTGCTGCTCTTCACGGTGCCTTGGTGCCCTATCTACAGGCACAGCAGCAGTGCGGATCTGTGCTTTCCCAGAGACGCAACATCTCATGGCGCTCGGCCGCGGCAGAGCCTCTTGCCGAAAAGGCAAACGTCCGGCTCCTTCTCCCACAAGGAAGGGCCCAGCCCTGAAAGCTCTTGCTGCTCTTCCACGGTGCCTTGGTGCCCTATCTACAGGCACAACAGCACTGGTGATCTGTGCTTTCCCAGAGACGCAACATCTCATGGCGCTCGGCCGCGGCAGAGCCTCTTGCTGAAAAGGCAAACGTCCAGCTCCTTCTCCCACAAGGAAGGGCCCAGCCCTGAAAGCTCTTGCTGCTCTTCACGGTGCCTTGGCGCCCTATCTACAGGCACAACAGCAGTGGGGATCTGTGCTTTCCCAGAGATGCAACATCTCATGGCGTTCAGCCGCGGGCAGCGCCTCTTGCCGAAAAGGCAAACGTCCGGCTCCTTCTCCCACAAGGAAGTGCCCAGCCCTGAAAGCTCTTGCTGCTATTCACGGTGCCTTGGCGCCCTATCTACAGGCACAACAGCAGTGGGGATCTGTGCTTTCCCAGAGACGCAAAATCTCATGGCGCTCGGCCGTGGCAGAGCCTCTTGCCGAAAAGGCAAACGTCCAGCTCCTTCTCCCACACGGAAGGGCCCAGCCCTGAAAGCTGTTCCTGCTCTTCACTGTACCTTGGCGCCCTATCTACAGGCACAACAGCAGTGGGGATCTGTGCTTTCCCAGAGATGCAACATCTCATGGTGCTCGGACCGCGGAGAGCCTCTTGCCGAAAACGCAAACGTCGCCTCCTTCTCCCACAAGGAAGGGTCCAGCCCTCAAAGCTGTTGCTGCTCTTCACGGTTCCTTGGTGCACTATCTACAGGCACAACAGCACTGGGGATCTGTGCTTTCCCAGAGACGCAACATCTCATGGCGCTTGGCCGCGGCAGAGCCTCTTGCTGAAAAGGCAAACGTCCAGCTCCTTCTCCCACAAGGAAGGGCCCAGGCCCTCAAAGCTCTTGCTGCTCTTCACGATGCCTTGGCGCCCTATCTACAGGCACAACAGCAGTGGGGATCTGTGCTTTCCCAGAGACGCAACATCTCATGGCGCTCGGCCGCGGCAGAGACTCTTGCCGAAAAGGCAAACGTCCGGCTCCTTCTCCACAAGGAAGGGCCCAGCCCTGAAAGCTGTTGCTGCTCTTCACGGTGCCCTTGGCGCCCTATCTACAGGCACAACAGCACTGGGGATCTGTGCTTTCCCAGAGACGCAACATCTCATGGCGCTCGGCCGCGGGAGATCCTCTTGCCGAAAAGGCACACGTCCGGCTCCTTCTTCCACAAGGAAGGGTCCAGCCTTGAAAGCTGTTGCTGCTCTTCACGGTGCCTTGGCGCCCTACCTACAGGCACAACAGCAGTGGGGATCTCTGCTTTCCCAGAGACGCAGCATCTCATGGCGCTCGGCCCGCGGCAGCGCCTCTTGCAGAAAAGGCAAACGTCCGGCTCCTTCTCCCACAAGGAAGGGCCCAGCCCTGAAAGCTGTTGCTGCTCTTCACGGTGACTTGGCGCCCTATCTACAGGCAGAAGAGCAGTGGGGATCTGTGCTTTCCCAGAGACGCAACATCTCATGGCGCTCGGCCGCGGCAGAGCCTCTTGCTGAAAAAGGCAAACGTCCGGCTCCTTCTCCCACACGGAAGGGCCCAGCCCTGAAAGCTGTTCCTGCTCTTCACTGTACCTTGGCGCCCTATCTACAGGCACAACAGCAGTGGGGATCTGTGCTTTCCCAGAGACGCAACATCTCATGGTGCTCGGCCGCGGCAGAGCCTCTTGCCGAAAAGGCAAACGTCCGCCTCCTTCTCCCACAAGGAAGGGTCCAGCCCTCAAAGCTGTTGCTGCTCTTCACGGTGCCTTGGTGCCCTATCTACAGGCACAGCAGCAGTGCGGATCTGTGCTCTCCCAGAGACGCAACATCTCATGGCGCTCGGCCGCGGCAGAGCCTCTTGCCGAAAAGGCAAAACGTCCGGCTCCTTCTCCCACAAGGAAGGGCCCCAGCCCTGAAAGCTCTTGCTGCTCTTCACGGTGCCTTGGTGCCCTATCTACAGGCACAACAGCAGTGGGGATCTGTGCTTTCCCAGAGACGCAACATCTCATGGCGTTCAGCCGCAGCAGCGCCTCTTGCCGAAAAGGCAAACGTCCGGCTCCTTCTCCCACAAGGAAGGGCCCAGCCCTTTAAGCTCTTGCTGCTCTTCACGTGCCTTGGCGCCCTATCTACAGGCACAACAGCACTGGTGATCTGTGCTTTCCCAGAGACGCAACATCTCATGGCGCTCAGCCGCGGCAGAGCCTCTTGCTGAAAAGGCAAACGTCCCAGCTCCTTCTCCCACAAGGAAGGGCCCAGCCCTGAAAGCTCTTGCTGCTCTTCACGGTGCCTTGGCGCCCTATCTACAGGCACAACAGCAGTGGGGATCTGTGCTTTCCCAGAGACGCAACATCTCATGGCGCTCGGCCGCGGCAGAGACTCTTGCCGAAAAGGCAAACGTCCGGCTCCTTCTCCCACAAGGAAGGGCCCAGCCCTGAAAGCTGTTGCTGCTCTTCACGGTGCCTTGGCGCCCTATCTACAGGCACAACAGCAGTGGGGGATCTGTGCTTTCCCAGAGACGCAACATCTCATGGCGCTCGGCCGCGGTAGAGCCTCTTGCTGAAAAGGCAAACGTCCGGCTCCTTCTCCCACAAGGAAGGGCCCAGCCCTCAAAGCTGTTGCTGCTCTTCAGGGTGCCTTGGCGCCCTATCTACAGGCACAACAGCACTGGGGATCTGTGCTTTCCCAGAGACGCAACATCTCATGGCGCTCGGCCGCGGCAGCGACTCTTGCAGAAAAGGCAAACGTCCGGCTCCTTCCCCCACAAGGAAGGGCCCAGCCCTGAAAGCTGTTGCTGCTCTTCATGGTGACTTGGCGCCCTATCTACAGATACAACAGCAGTGGGGATCTGTGCTTTCCCAGAGACGCAACATCTCATGGCGCTCGGACCGCGGCAGAGCCTCTTGCCGAAAAGGCAAACGTCCGGCTCCTTCTCCCACAAGGAAGGGCCCAGCCCTCAAAGCTGTTGCTGCTCTTCACGGTGCCTTGGCGCCCTATCTACAGGCACAACAGCAGTGGGGATCTGTGCTTTCCCAGAGACGCAACATCTCATGGCGCTCGGCCGCGGCAGAGCCTCTTGCCGAAAAGGCAAACGTCCGGCTCCTTCTCCCACAAGGAAGGGCCCAGCCCTCAAAGCTCTTGCTGCTCTTCAGGGTGCCTTGGCGCCCTACCTACAGGTACAACAGCACTGGGGATCTGTGCTTTCCCAGAGACGCAACATCTCATGGCGCTCGGACCCGCGGCAGAGCCTCTTGCCGAAAAGGCAAACGTCCGGCTCCTTCTCCCACAAGGAAGGGCCCAGCCTTGAAAGCTCTTGCTGCTCTTCAGGGTGCCTTGGCGCCCTATCTACAGGCACAAAAGCAGTGCGGATCTGTGCTTTCCCAGAGACGCAACATCTCATGGCGCTCGGCCGCGGCAGAGCCTCTTGCCGAAAAGGCAAACGTCCGGCTCGTTCTCCCACAAGGAAGGGCCCAGACCTCAAAGCTGTTGCTGCTCTTCACGGTGCCTTGGCGCCCTACCTACAGGCACAAGAGCACTGGGGATCTGTGCTTTCCCAGAGACGCAACATCTCATGGCGCTCGGCCGCGGCAGAGCCTCTTGCCGAAAAGGCAAACGTCCGCCTCCTTCTCCCACAAGGAAGGGCCCAGCCCTCAAAGCTGTTGCTGCTCTTCACGGTGCCTTGGCGCCCTATCTACAGGCACAACAGCAGTGGGGATCTGTGCTATCCCAGAGAAGCAACATCTCATGTCGCTCGGCCCGCGGCAGAGCCTCTTGCCGAAAAGGCAAACGTCCGGCTCCTTCTCCCACAAGGAAGGGCCCAGCCCTGAAAGCTGTTACTGCTCTTCACGGTGCCTTGGCGCCCTACCTACAGGCACAACAGCACTGGGGATCTGTGCTTTCCCAGAGACGCAACATCTCATGGCGCTCGGCCGCAGGCAGCGCCTCTTGCCGAAAAGGCAAACGTCCGGCTCCTTCTCCCACAAGGAAGGGCCCAGCCCTCAAAGCTCTTGCTGCTCTTCAGGGTGCCTTGGCGCCCTACCTACAGGCACAACAGCACTGGGGATCTGTGCTTTCCCAGAGACGCAACATCTCATGGCACTCGGCATCGGCAGAGCCTCTTGCCGAAAAGGCAAACGTCCGGCTCCTTCTCCCACAAGGAAGGGCCCAGCCCTCAAAGCTGTTGCTGCTCTTCACGGTGCCTTGGCGCCCTACCTACAGGCACAACAGCAGTGGGGATCTGTGCTTTCCCAGAGACGCAACATCTCATGGCGCTCGGCCGCGGCCAGCGCCTCTTGCCGAAAAGGCAAACGTCCGGCTCCTTCTCCCACAAGGAAGGGCCCAGCCCTGAAAGCTCTTGCTGCTCTTCAGAGTGCCTTGGTGCCCTACCTACAGGCACAACAGCACTGGGGATCTGTGCTTTCCCAGAGACGCAATATCTCATGGCGCTCGGCCGCGGCAGAGCCTCTTGCCGAAAAGGCAAACGTCCGCCTCCTTCTCCCACAAGGAAGGGCCCAGCCCTGAAAGCTCTTGCTGCTCTTCACGGTGCCTTGGTGCCCTATCTACAAGCACAACAGCAGTGGGGATCTGTGCTTTCCCAGAGACGCAACATCTCATGGCTCTCGGCCGCGGCAGAGCCCTCTTGCCGAAAAGGCAAAACGTCCGCCTCCTTCTCCTCACAAGGAAGGGCCCAGCCCTCAAAGCTCTTGCTGCTCTTCAGGGTGCCTTGGCGCCCTACCTACAGGCACAACAGCACTGGGGATCTGTGCTTTCCCAGAGACGCAACATCTCATGGCGCTCGGCATCGGCAGAGCCTCTTGCCGAAAAGGCAAACGTCCGCCTCCTTCTCCCACAAGGAAGGGCCCAGCCCTGAAAGCTCTTGCTGCTCTTCACGGTGCCTTGGCGCCCTATCTAGAGGCACAACAGCACTGTGGATCTGTGCTTTCCCAGAAACGCAACATCTCATGGCGCTCGGCCGCGGCAGAGCCTCTTGCTGAAAAGGCAAACGTCCGGCTCCTTCTCCCACAAGGAAGGGCCCAGCCCTCAAAGCTCTTGCTGCTCTTCATGGTGCCTTGGCGCCCTATCTACAGGCACAACAGCAGTGGGGATCTGTGCTTTCCCAGAGACGCAACATCTCATGGCGCTCGGACCCGCGGCAGATACTCTTGCCAAAAAGGCAAAAGTCCGGCTCCTTCTCCCACAAGGAAGGGCCCAGCCCTGAAAGCTGTTGCTGCTCTTCACGGTGACTTGGCGCCCTATCTACAGGCACAACAGCAGTGGGGATCTGTGCTTTCCCAGAGACGCAACATCTCATGGCGCTCCGGCCGCGGCAGAGCCTCTTGCCGAAAAGGCAAACGTCCGGCTCCTTCTCCCACAAGGAAGGGCCCAGCCCTCAAAGCTCTTGCTGCTCTTCACGGTGCCTTGGCGCCCTATCTACAGGCACAACAGCAGTGGGGATCTGTGCTTTCCCAGAGACGCAACATCTCATAGCTCTCGGCCGCGGCAGAGCCTCTTGCCGAAAAGGCAAACGTCCGCCCTCCTTCTCCCACAAGGAAGGGCCCAGCCCTGAAAGCTCTTGCTGCTCTTCAGGGTGCCTTGGCGCCCTACCTACAGGCACAACAGCACTGGGGATCTGTGCTTTCCCAGAGACGCAACATCTCATGGCGCTCGGCATCGGCAGAGCCTCTTGCCGAAAAGGCAAACGTCCGCCTCCTTCTCCCACAAGGAAGGGCCCAGCCCTCAAAGCTCTTGCTGCTCTTCACGGTGCCTTGGCGCCCTACCTACAGGCACAACAGCACTGGGGATCTGTGCTTTCCCAGAGACGCAACATCTCATGGCGCTCGGCCCGCGGCAGAGCCTCTTGCCGAAAATGCAAACGTCCGGCTCCTTCTCCCACAAGGAAGGGCCCAGCCCTGAAAGCTGTTGCTGCTCTTCACGGTGCCCCTGGCGCCCTACCTACAGGCACAACAGCAGTGGGGATCTGTGCTATCCCAGAGACGCAACATCTCATGGCGCTCGGCCGCGGCAGATCCTCTTGCCGAAAAGGCAAACGTCCGCCTCCTTCTCCCACAAGGAAGGGCCCAGCCCTGAAAGCTCTTGCTGCTCTTCACGGTGCCTTGGCGCCCTACCTACAGGCACAACAGCACTGGGGATCTGTGCTTTCCCAGAGACGCAACATCTCATGGCGCTCGGCCCGCGGCAGCGCCTCTTGCCGAAAAGGCAAACGTCCGCCTCCTTCTCCCACAAGGAAGGGCCCAGCCCTCAAAGCTCTTGCTGCTCTTCAGGGTGCCTTGGCGCCCTACCTACAGGCACAACAGCACTGGGGATCTGTGCTTTCCCAGAGACGCAACATCTCATGGCGCTCGGCATCGGCAGAGCCTCTTGCCGAAAAGGCAAACGTCCGGCTCCTTCTCCCACAAGGAAGGGCCCAGCCCTGAAAGCTCTTGCTGCTCTTCACGGTGCCTTGGCGCCCTACCTACAGGCACAACAGCAGTGGGGATCTGTGCTTTCCCAGAGACGCAACATCTCATGGCGCTCGGCCCGCGGCAGAGCCTCTTGCCGAAAAGGCAAACGTCCGGCTCCTTCTCCCACAAGGAAGGGCCCAGCCCTCAAAGTTCTTGCTGCTCTTCACGGTGCCTTGGCGCCCTATCTACAGGCACAACAGCAGTGGGGATCTGTGCTTTCCCAGAGACGCAAACATCTCATGGCGCTCGGCCGCGGCAGAGCCTCTTGCCGAAAAGGCAAACTTCCGGCTCCTTCTCCCACAAGGAAGGGCCCAGCCCTCAAAGCTCTTGCTGCTCTTCAGAGTGCCTTGGTGCCCTATCTACAGGCACAACAGCACTGGGGATCTGTGCTTTCCCAGAGACGCAACATCTCATGGCGCTCGGACCGCGGCAGAGCCTCTTGCCGAAAAGGCAAACGTCCGGCTCCTTCTCCCACAAGGAAGGGCCCAGCCCTGAAAGCTCTTGCTGCTCTTCACGGTGCCTTGGCGCCCTATCTACAGGCACAACAGCAGTGGGGATCTGTGCTTTCCCAGAGACGCAACATCTAGTGGCTCTCGGCCGCGGCAGAGCCTCTTGCCGAAAAGGCAAACGTCCGCCTCCTTCTCCCACAAGGAAGGCCCAGCCCTGAAAGCTCTTGCTGCTCTTCAGGGTGCCTTGGCGCCCTACCTACAGGCACAACAGCACTGGGGATCTGTGCTTTCCCAGAGACGCAACATCTCATGGCGCTCGGCATCGGCAGAGCCTCTTGCCGAAAAGGCAAACGTCCGCCTCCTTCTCCACAAGGAAGGGCCCAGCCCTGAAAGCTCTTGCTGCTCTTCACGGTGCCTTGGCGCCCTATCTACAGGCACAACAGCACTGGGGATCTGTGCTTTCCCAGAGACGCAACATCTCATGGCGCTCGGCCGCGGCAGAGCCTCTTGCCGAAAAGGCAAACGTCCGGCTCCTTCTCATACAAGGAAGGCCCAGCCTTGAAAGCTGTTGCTGCTCTTCAGGGTGCCTTGGCGCCCTACCTACAGGTACAACAGCAGTGGGGATCTGTGCTTTCCCAGAGACGCAACATCTCATGGCGCTCGGCCGCGGCAGAGCCTCTTGCCGAAAAGGCAAAACTTCCCGGCTCCTTCTCCCACAAGGAAGGGCCCAGCCCTGAAAGCTCTTGCTGCTCTTCAGAGTGCCTTGGTGCCCTATCTACAGGCACAACAGCAGTGGGGATCTGTGCTTTCCCAGAGACGCAACATCTCATGGCGCTCGGCCGCGCAGAGCCTCTTGCCGAAAAGGCAAACGTCCGGCTCCTTCTCCCACAAGGAAGGGCCCAGCCCTGAAAGCTCTTGCTGCTCTTCACGGTGCCTTGGCGCCCTATCTACAGGCACAACAGCAGTGGGGATCTGTGCTTTCCCAGAGACGCAACATCTCATGGCGCTCGGCATCGGCAGAGCCTCTTGCCAAAAAGGCAAACGTCCGGCTCCTTCTCCCACAAGGAAGGGCCCAGCCCTGAAAGCTGTTGCTGCTCTTCACGGTGCCTTGGCGCCCTATCTACAGGCACAACAGCACTGGGGATCTGTGCTTTCCCAGAGACGCAACATCTCATGGCGCTCGGCTGCGGCAGAGCCTCTTGCCGAAAAGGCAAACGTCCGGCTCCTTCTCCCACAAGGAAGGGCCCAGCCTTGAAAGCTGTTGCTGCTCTTCAGGGTGCCTTGGCGCCCTACCTACAGGCACAACAGCAGTGGGGATCTGTGCTTTCCCAGAGACGCAACATCTCATGGCGCTCGGCCGCGGCAGAGCCTCTTGCTGAAAAGGCAAACGTCCGGCTCCTTCTCCCACAAGGAAGGGCCCAGCCCTGAAAGCTCTTGCTGCTCTTCACGGTGACTTGGTGCCCTATCTACAGGCACAACAGCAGTGGGGATCTGTGCATTCCCAGAGACGCAACATCTCATGGCGCTCGGCCGCGGTAGAGCCTCTTGCTGAAAAGGCAAACGTCCGGCTCCTTCTCCCACAAGGAAGGGCCCAGCCCTCAAAGCTGTTGCTGCTCTTCAGGGTGCCTTGGCGCCCTATCTACAGGCACAACAGCACTGGGGATCTGTGCTTTCCCCAGAGACGCAACATCTCATGGCGCTCGGCCGCGGCAGCGACTCTTGCAGAAAAGGCAAACGTCCGGCTCCTTCCCCCACAAGGAAGGGCCCAGCCCTGAAAGCTGTTGCTGCTCTTCACGGTGACTTGGCGCCCTATCTACAGGCACAACAGCAGTGGGGATCTGTGCTTTCCCAGAGACGCAACATCTCATGGCGCTCGGCCCCGCGGCAGAGCCTCTTGCCGAAAAGGCAAACGTCCGCCTCATTCTCCCACAAGGAAGGGCCCAGCCCTCAAAGCTTTTGCTGCTCTTCACGGTGCCTTGGCGCCCTATCTACAGGCACAACAGCAGTGGGGATCTGTGCTTTCCCAGAGACGCAACATCTCATGGCGCTCGGCCGCGGCAGAGCCTCTTGCCGAAAAGGCAAACGTCCGGCTCCTTCTCCCACAAGGAAGGGCCCAGCCCTCAAAGCTCTTGCTGCTCTTCACTTATGCTTGGCGCCCTATCTACATGCACAGCAGCAGTGGGGATCTGTGCTTTCCCAGAGACGCAACATCTCATGGCGCTCGGCCGCGGCAGAGCCTCTTGCCGAAAAGGCAAACGTCCGGCTCATTCTCCCACAAGGAAGGGCCCAGCCCTGAAAGCTCTTGCTGCTCTTCACAGTGCCTTGGCGCCCTATCTACAGGCACAACAGCAGTGGGGATCTGTGCTTTCCCAGAGACGCAACATCTCATGGCGCTCGGCCGCGGCAGAGCCTCTTGCCGAAAAGGCAAACGTCCGGCTCCTTCTCCCACAAGGAAGGGCCCAGCCCTGAAAGCTCTTGCTGCTCTTCACGGTGCCTTGGCGCCCTATCTACAGGCACAACAGCAGTGGGGATCTGTGCTTTCCCAGAGACGCAACATCTAGTGGCTCTCGGCCGCGGCAGAGCCTCTTGCCGAAAAGGCAAACGTCCGCCTCCTTCTCCCACAAGGAAGGGCCCAGCCCTGAAAGCTCTTGCTGCTCTTCAGGGTGCCTTGGCGCCCTACCTACAGGCACAACAGCACTGGGGATCTGTGCTTTCCCAGAGACGCAACATCTCATGGCGCTCGGCATCGGCAGAGCCTCTTGCCGAAAAGGCAAACGTCCGCCTCCTTCTCCCACAAGGAAGGGCCCAGCCCTGAAAGCTCTTGCTGCTCTTCACGGTGCCTTGGCGCCCTATCTACAGGCACAACAGCACTGGGGATCTGTGCTTTCCCAGAGACGCAACATCTCATGGCGCTCGGCCCGCGGCAGAGCCTCTTGCCGAAAAGGCAAACGTCCCGGCTCCTTCTCATACAAGGAAGGGCCCAGCCTTGAAAGCTGTTGCTGCTCTTCAGGGTGCCTTGGCGCCCTACCTACAGGTACAACAGCAGTGGGGATCTGTGCTTTCCCAGAGACGCAACATCTCATGGCGCTCGGCCGCGGCAGAGCCTCTTGCCGAAAAGGCAAACTTCCGGCTCCTTCTCCCACAAGGAAGGGCCCAGCCCTGAAAGCTCTTGCTGCTCTTCAGAGTGCCTTGGTGCCCTATCTACAGGCACAACAGCAGTGGGGATCTGTGCTTTCCCAGAGACGCAACATCTCATGGCGCTCGGCCGCGGCAGAGCCTCTTGCCGAAAAGGCAAACGTCCGGCTCCTTCTCCCACAAGGAAGGGCCCAGCCCTGAAAGCTCTTGCTGCTCTTCACGGTGCCTTGGCGCCCTATCTACAGGCACAACAGCAGTGGGGATCTGTGCTTTCCCAGAGACGCAACATCTCATGGCGCTCGGCATCGGCAGAGCCTCTTGCCAAAAAGGCAAACGTCCGGCTCCTTCTCCCACAAGGAAGGGCCCAGCCCTGAAAGCTGTTGCTGCTCTTCACGGTGCCTTGGCGCCCTATCTACAGGCACAACAGCACTGGGGATCTGTGCTTTCCCAGAGACGCAACATCTCATGGCGCTCGGCTGCGGCAGAGCCTCTTGCCGAAAAGGCAAACGTCCGGCTCCTTCTCCCACAAGGAAGGGCCCAGCCTTGAAAGCTGTTGCTGCTCTTCAGGGTGCCCTTGGCGCCCTACCTACAGGCACAACAGCAGTGGGGATCTGTGCTTTCCCAGAGACGCAACATCTCATGGCGCTCGGCCCGCGGCAGAGCCTCTTGCTGAAAAGGCAAACGTCCGGCTCCTTCTCCCACAAGGAAGGGCCCAGCCCTGAAAGCTCTTGCTGCTCTTCACGGTGACTTGGTGCCCTATCTACAGGCACAACAGCAGTGGGGATCTGTGCATTCCCAGAGACGCAACATCTCATGGCGCTCGGACCGCGGTAGAGCCTCTTGCTGAAAAGGCAAACGTCCGGCTCCTTCTCCCACAAGGAAGGGCCCAGCCCTCAAAGCTGTTGCTGCTCTTCAGGGTGCCTTGGCGCCCTATCTACAGGCACAACAGCACTGGGGATCTGTGCTTTCCCAGAGACGCAACATCTCATGGCGCTCGGCCGCGGCAGCGACTCTTGCAGAAAAGGCAAACGTCCGGCTCCTTCCCCCACAAGGAAGGGCCCAGCCCTGAAAGCTGTTGCTGCTCTTCACGGTGACTTGGCGCCCTATCTACAGGCACAACAGCAGTGGGGATCTGTGCTTTCCCAGAGACGCAACATCTCATGGCGCTCGGCCGCGGCAGAGCCTCTTGCCGAAAAGGCAAACGTCCGCCTCATTCTCCCACAAGGAAGGGCCCAGCCCTCAAAGCTTTTGCTGCTCTTCACGGTGCCTTGGCGCCCTATCTACAGGCACAACAGCAGTGGGGATCTGTGCTTTCCCAGAGACGCAACATCTCATGGCGCTCGGCCGCGGCAGAGCCTCTTGCCGAAAAGGCAAACGTCCGGCTCCTTCTCCCACAAGGAAGGGCCCAGCCCTCAAAGCTCTTGCTGCTCTTCACTTATGCTTGGCGCCCTATCTACATGCACAGCAGCAGTGGGGATCTGTGCTTTCCCAGAGACGCAACATCTCATGGCGCTCGGCCGCGGCAGAGCCTCTTGCCGAAAAGGCAAACGTCCGGCTCATTCTCCCACAAGGAAGGGCCCAGCCCTGAAAGCTCTTGCTGCTCTTCACAGTGCCTTGGCGCCCTATCTACAGGCACAACAGCAGTGGGGATCTGTGCTTTCCCAGAGACGCAACATCTCATGGCGCTCGGCCCGCGGCAGAGCCTCTTGCCGAAAAGGCAAACGTGCGGCTCCTTCTCCCACAAGGAAGGGCCCAGCCCTCAAAGCTCTTGCTGCTCTTCAGGGTGCCTTGGCGCCCTACCTACAGGCACAACAGCACTGGGGATCTGTGCTTTCCCAGAGACGCAACATCTCATGGCGCTCGGCCGCGGCAGAGCCTCTTGCCGAAAAGGCAAACGTCCGGCTCCTTCTCCCACAAGGAAGGGCCCAGCCCTGAAAGCTGTTGCTGCTCTTCACGGTGCCTTGGCGCCCTACCTACAGGCACAACAGCACTGGGGATCTGTGCTTTCCCAGAGACGCAACATCTCATGGCGCTCGGCATCGGCAGAGCCTCTTGCCGAAAAGGCAAACGTCCGGCTCCTTCTCCCACAAGGAAGGTCCCAGACCTCAAAGCTGTTGCTGCTCTTCACGGTGCCTTGGCGCCCTACCTACAGGCACAACAGCACTGGGGATCTGTGCTTTCCCAGAGACGCAACATCTCATGGCGCTCGGCCGCGGCAGAGCCTCTTGCCGAAAAGGCAAACGTCCGGCTCCTTCTCCCACAAGGAAGGGCCCAGCCCTCAAAGCTGTTGCTGCTCTTCACGGTGCCTTGGCGCCCTATCTACAGGCACAACAGCAGTGGGGATCTGTGCTATCCCAGAGACGCAACATCTCATGGCGCTCGGCCGCGGCAGAGCCTCTTGCCGAAAAGGCAAACGTCCGCCTCCTTCTCCCACAAGGAAGGGCCCAGCCCTGAAAGCTGTTACTGCTCTTCACGGTGCCTTGGCGCCCTACCTACAGGCACAACAGCACTGGGGATCTGTGCTTTCCCAGAGACGCAACATCTCATGGCGCTCGGCCGCGGCAGCGCCTCTTGCCGAAAAGGCTAACGTCCGGCTCCTTCTCCCACAAGGAAGGGCCCAGCCCTCAAAGCTCTTGCTGCTCTTCAGGGTGCCTTGGCGCCCTACCTACAGGCACAACAGCACTGGGGATCTGTGCTTTCCCAGAGACGCAACATCTCATGGCACTCGGCATCGGCAGAGCCTCTTGCCGAAAAGGCAAACGTCCGGCTCCTTCTCCCACAAGGAAGGGCCCAGCCCTCAAAGCTGTTGCTGCTCTTCACGGTGCCTTGGCGCCCTACCTACAGGCACAACAGCAGTGGGGATCTGTGCTTTCCCAGAGACGCAAGATCTCATGGCGCTCGGCCGCGGCAGCGCCTCTTGCCGAAAAGGCAAACGTCCGGCTCCTTCTCCCACAAGGAAGGGCCCAGCCCTGAAAGCTCTTGCTGCTCTTCAGAGTGCCTTGGTGCCCTACTTACAGGCACAACAGCAGTGGGGATCTGTGCTTTCCCAGAGACGCAATATCTCATGGCGCTCGGCCGCGGCAGAGCCTCTTGCCGAAAAGGCAAACGTCCGGCTCCTTCTCCCACAAGGAAGGGCCCAGCCCTCAAAGCTCTTGCTGCTCTTCACGGTGCCTTGGTGCCCTATCTACAGGCACAACAGCAGTGGGGATCTGTGCTTTCCCAGAGACGCAACATCTCATGGCGCTCGGCCGCGGCAGAGCCTCTTGCCGAAAAGGCAAACGTCCGCCTCCTTCTCCCACAAGGAAGGGCCCAGCCCTCAAAGCTCTTGCTGCTCTTCAGGGTGCCTTGGCGCCCTACCTACAGGCACAACAGCACTGGGGATCTGTGCTTTCCCAGAGACGCAACATCTCTTGGCGCTCGGCATCGGCAGAGCCTCTTGCCGAAAAGGCAAACGTCCGCCTCCTTCTCCCACAAGGAAGGGCCCAGCCCTGAAAGCTCTTGCTGCTCTTCACGGTGCCTTGGCGCCCTATCTAGAGGCACAACAGCACTGGGGATCTGTGCTTTCCCAGAGACGCAACATCTCATGGCGCTCGGCCGCGGCAGAGCCTCTTGCTGAAAAGGCAAACGTCCGGCTCCTTCTCCCACAAGGAAGGGCCCAGCCCTCAAAGCTCTTGCTGCTCTTCATGGTGCCTTGGCGCCCTATCTACAGGCACAACAGCAGTGGGGATCTGTGCTTTCCCAGAGACGCAACATCTCATGGCGCTCGGCCGCGGCAGAGACTCTTGCCAAAAAGGCAAACGTCCGGCTCCTTCTCCCACAAGGAAGGGCCCAGCCCTGAAAGCTGTTGCTGCTCTTCACGGTGCCTTGGCGCCCTACCTACAGGCACAACAGCACTGGGGATCTGTGCTTTCCCAGAGACGCAACATCTCATGGCGCTCGGCCGCGGCAGAGCCTCTTGCCGAAAAGGCAAACGTCCGGCTCCTTCTCCCACAAGGAAGGGCCCAGCCTTGAAAGCTGTTGCTGCTCTTCAGGGTGCCTTGGCGCCCTACCTACAGGCACAACAGCAGTGGGGATCTGTGCTTTCCCAGAGACGCAACATCTCATGGCGCTCGGTCCGCGGCAGCGCTTCTTGCAGAAAAGGCAAACGTCCGCCTCCTTCTCCCACAAGGAAGGGCCCAGCCCTGAAAGCTGTTGCTGCTCTTCACGGTGACTTGGTGCCCTATCTACAGGCACAACAGCAGTGGGGATCTGTGCTTTCCCAGAGACGCAACATCTCGTGGCGCTCCGGCCGCGGCAGCGCCTCTTGCCGAAAAGGCAAACGTCCGCCTCCTTCTCCCACAAGGAAGGGCCCCAGCCCTGAAAGCTCTTGCTGCTCTTCAGAGTGCCTTGGTGCCCTACCTACAGGCACAACAGCAGTGGGGATCTGTGCTTTCCCAGAGACGCAACATCTCATGCGCTCGGCCGCGGCAGAACCTCTTGCCGAAAAGGCAAACATCCGGCTCCTTCTCCCACAAGGAAGGGCCCAGCCCTCAAAGCTCTTGCTGCTCTTCACGGTGCCTTGGCGCCCTATCTACAGGCACAACAGCAGTGGGGATCTGTGCTTTCCCAGAGACGCAACATCTCATAGCTCTCGGCCGCGGCAGAGCCTCTTGCCGAAAAGGCAAACGTCCGCCTCCTTCTCCCACAAGGAAGGGCCCAGCCCTGAAAGCTCTTGCTGCTCTTCAGGGTGCCTTGGCGCCCTACCTACAGGCACAACAGCAGTGGGGATCTGTGCTTTCCCAGAGACGCAACATCTCATGGCGCTCGGCCCGCGGCAGAGCCTCTTGCCGAAAAGGCAAACGTCCGCCTCCTTCTCCCACAAGGAAGGGCCCAGCCCTGAAAGCTCTTGCTGCTCTTCACGGTGCCTTGGCGCCCTATCTACAGGCACAACAGCAGTGGGGATCTGTGCTTTCCCAGAGACGCAACATCTCATGGCGCTCGGCCGCGGCAGAGCCTCTTGCCGAAAAGGCAAACGTCCGGCTCCTTCTCCCACAAGGAAGGGCCCAGCCCTCAAAGCTCTTGCTGCTCTTCAACGGTGCCTTGGCGCCCTATCTACAGGCACAACAGCAGTGGGGATCTGTGCTTTCCCAGAGACGCAACATCTCATGGCGCTCGGCCGCGGCAGAGACTCTTGCCAAAAAGGCAAACGTCCGGCTCCTTCTCCCACAAGGAAGGGCCCAGCCCTGAAAGCTTGCTGCTCTTCACGGTGCCTTGGCGCCCTATCTATAGGCACAACAGCACTGGGGATCTGTGCTTTCCCAGAGACGCAACATCTCATGGCGCTCGGGCCGCGGCAGAGCCTCTTGCCGAAAAGGCAAACGTCCGGCTCCTTCTCCCACAAGGAAGGGCCCAGCCCTGAAAGCTCTTGCTGCTCTTCACGGTGCCTTGGCGCCCTATCTACAGGCACAACAGCACTGGGGATCTGTGCTTTCCCAGAGACGCAACATCTCATGGCGCTCGGCCGCAGCAGAGCCTCTTGCCGAAAAGGCAAACGTCCGGCTCCTTCTCCCACAAGGAAGGGCCCAGCCCTCAAAGCTCTTGCTGCTCTTCACGGTGCCTTGGCGCCCTATCTACAGGCACAACAGCAGTGGGGATCTGTGCTTTCCCAGAGACGCAACATCTCATGGCGCTCGGCCGCGGCAGAGCCTCTTGCTGAAAAGGCAAACGTCCGGCTCCTTCTCCCACAAGGAAGGGCCCAGCCCTGAAAGCTGTTGCTGCTCTTCACGGTGCCTTGGCGCCCTATCTATAGGCACAAAAGCAGTGGGGATCTGTGCTTTCCCAGAGACGCAACATCTCATGGCGCTCGGCTGCGGCAGATCCTCTTGCCGAAAAGGCAAACGTCCGGCTCCTTCTCCCACAAGGAAGGGCCCAGCCCTGAAAGCTCTTGCTGCTCTTCAGGGTGCCTTGGCGCCCTACCTACAGGCACAACAGCAGTGGGGATCTGTGCTTTCCCAGAGACGCAACATCTCATGGCGCTCGGCCGCGGGCAGCGCCTCTTGCCGAAAAGGCAAACGTCCGGCTCCTTCTCCCACAAGGAAGGGCCCAGCCCTGAAAGCTGTTGCTGCTCTTCACGGTGACTTGGTGCCCTATCTACAGGCACAACAGCACTGGGGATCTGTGCATTCCCAGAGACGCAACATCTCATGGCGCTCGGCCGCGGTAGAGCCTCTTGCTGAAAAGGCAAACGTCCGGCTCCTTCTCCCACAAGGAAGGGCCCAGCCCTGAAAGCTGTTGCTGCTCTTCAGGGTGCCTTGGCGCCCTATCTACAGGCACAACAGCACTGGGGATCTGTGCTTTCCCAGAGATGCAACATCTCATGGCGCTCGGCCGCGGCAGCGACTCTTGCAGAAAAGGCAAACGTCCGGCTCCTTCCCCCACAAGGAAGGGCCCAGCCCTGAAAGCTGTTGCTGCTCTTCACGGTGACTTGGCGCCCTATCTACAGGCACAACAGCAGTGGGGATCTGTGCTTTCCCAGAGACGCAACATCTCATGGCGCTCGGCCGCGGCAGAGCCTCTTGCCGAAAAGGCAAACGTCCGCCTCATTCTCCCACAAGGAAGGGCCCAGCCCTCAAAGCTTTTGCTGCTCTTCACGGTGCCTTGGCGCCCTATCTACAGGCACAACAGCAGTGGGGATCTGTGCTTTCCCAGAGACGCAACATCTCATGGCGCTCGGCCGCGGCAGAGCCTCTTGCCGAAAAGGCAAACGTCCGCCTCCTTCTCCCACAAGGAAGGGCCCAGCCCTCAAAGCTCTTGCTGCTCTTCACTTATGCTTGGCGCCCTATCTATATGCACAGCAGCAGTGGGGATCTGTGCTTTCCCAGAGACGCAACATCTCATGGCGCTCGGCCGCGGCAGAGCCTCTTGCCGAAAAGGCAAACGTCCGGCTCCTTCTCCCACAAGGAAGGGCCCAGCCCTGAAAGCTCTTGCTGCTCTTCACGGTGCCTTGGCGCCCTACCTACAGGCACAACAGCAGTGGGGATCTGTGCTTTCCCAGAGACGCAACATCTCATGGCGCTCGGGCCGCGGCAGAGCCTCTTGCCGAAAAGGCAAACGTCCGGCTCCTTCTCCCACAAGGAAGGGCCCAGCCCTCAAAGCTGTTGCTGCTCTTCACGGTGCCTTGGCGCCCTACCTACAGGCACAACAGCACTGGGGATCTGTGCTTTCCCAGAGACGCAACATCTCATGGCGCTCGGCCGCGGCAGAGCCTCTTGCCGAAAAGGCAAACGTCCGCCTCCTTCTCCCACAAGGAAGGGCCCAGCCCTGAAAGCTCTTGCTGCTCTTCACGGTGCCTTGGCGCCCTACCTACAGGCACAACAGCACTGGGGATCTGTGCTTTCCCAGAGACGCAACATCTCATGGCGCTCGGCCGCGGCAGCGCCTCTTGCCGAAAAGGCAAACGTCCAGCTCCTTCTCCCACAAGGAAGGGCCCAGCCCTGAAAGCTCTTGCTGCTCTTCAGGGTGCCTTGGCGCCCTACCTACAGGCACAACAGCACTGGGGATCTGTGCTTTCCCAGAGACGCAACATCTCATGGCGCTCGGCATCGGCAGAGCCTCTTGCCGAAAAGGCAAACGTCCGGCTCCTTCTCCCACAAGGAAGGGCCCAGCCCTCAAAGCTCTTGCTGCTCTTCACGGTGCCTTGGCGCCCTACCTACAGGCACAACAGCAGTGGGGATCTGTGCTTTCCCAGAGACGCAACATCTCATGGCGCTCGGCCGCGGCAGAGCCTCTTGCCGAAAAGGCAAACGTCCGGCTCCTTCTCCCACAAGGAAGGGCCCAGCCCTCAAAGTTCTTGCTGCTCTTCACGGTGCCTTGGCGCCCTATCTACAGGCACAACAGCAGTGGGGATCTGTGCTTTCCAGAGACGCAACATCTCATGGCGCTCGGCCGCGGCAGAGCCTCTTGCCGAAAAGGCAAACTTCCGGCTCCTTCTCCCACAAGGAAGGGCCCAGCCCTGAAAGCTCTTGCTGCTCTTCAGAGTGCCTTGGTGCCCTATCTACAGGCACAACAGCAGTGGGGATCTGTGCTTTCCCAGAGACGCAACATCTCATGGCGATCGGCCGCGGCAGAGCCTCTTGCCGAAAAGGCAAACGTCCGGCTCCTTCTCCCACAAGGAAGGGCCCAGCCCTGAAAGCTCTTGCTGCTCTTCACGGTGCCTTGGCGCCCTATCTACAGGCACAACAGCAGTGGGGATCTGTGCTTTCCCAGAGACGCAACATCTCATGGCTCTCGGCCGCGGCAGAGCCTCTTGCCGAAAAGGCAAACGTCCGCCTCCTTCTCCCACAAGGAAGGGCCCAGCCCTGAAAGCTCTTGCTGCTCTTCAGGGTGCCTTGGCGCCCTACCTACAGGCACAACAGCACTGGGGATCTGTGCTTTCCCAGAGACGCAACATCTCATGGCGCTCGGCATCGGCAGAGCCTCTTGCCGAAAAGGCAAACGTCCGCCTCCTTCTCCCACAAGGAAGGGCCCAGCCCTCAAAGCTCTTGCTGCTCTTCACGGTGCCTTGGCGCCCTATCTACAGGCACAACAGCACTGGGGATCTGTGCTTTCCCAGAGACGCAACATCTCATGGCGCTCGGCCGCGGCAGAGCCTCTTGCTGAAAAGGCAAACGTCCGGCTCCTTCTCCCACAAGGAAGGGCCCAGCCCTCAAAGCTCTTGCTGCTCTTCATGGTGCCTTGGCACCCTATCTACAGGCACAACAGCAGTGGGGATCTGTGCTTTCCCAGAGACGCAACATCTCATGGCGCTCGGCCGCGGCAGAGACTCTTGCCAAAAAGGCAAACGTCCGGCTCCTTCTCCCACAAGGAAGGGCCCAGCCCTGAAAGCTGTTGCTGCTCTTCACGGTGCCTTGGCGCCCTATCTACAGGCACAACAGCAGTGGGGATCTGTGCTTTCCCAGAGACGCAACATCTCATGGCGCTCGGCTGCGGCAGAGCCTCTTGCCGAAAAGGCAAACGTCCGGCTCCTTCTCCCACAAGGAAGGGCCCAGCCTTGAAAGCTGTTGCTGCTCTTCAGGGTGCCTTGGCGCCCTACCTACAGGCACAACAGCAGTGGGGATCTGTGCTTTCCCAGAGACGTAACATCTCATGGCGCTCGGCCGTGGCAGAGCCTCTTGCCGAAAAGGCAAACGTCCGGCTCCTTCTCCCACAAGGAAGGGCCCAGCCCTGAAAGCTGTTGCTGCTCTTCACGTTGACTTGGTGCCCTATCTACAGGCACAACAGCAGTGGGGATCTGTGCATTCCCAGAGACGCAACATCTCATGGCGCTCGGCCGCGGTAGAGCCTCTTGCTGAAAAGGCAAACGTCCGGCTCCTTCTCCCACAAGGAAGGGCCCAGCCCTCAAAGCTGTTGCTGCTCTTCAGGGTGCCTTGGCGCCCTATCTACAGGCACAACAGCACTGGGGATCTGTGCTTTCCCAGAGACGCAACATCTCATGGCGCTCGGCCGCGGCAGCGACTCTTGCAGAAAAGGCAAACGTCCGGCTCCTTCCCCCACAAGGAAGGGCCCAGCCCTGAAAGCTGTTGCTGCTCTTCACGGTGCCTTGGCGCCCTATCTACAGGCACAACAGCAGTGGGGATCTGTGCTTTCCCAGAGACGCAACATCTCATGGCGCTCTGCCGCGGCAGAGCCTCTTGCCGAAAAGGCAAACGTCCGGCTCCTTCTCCCACAAGGAAGGGCCCAGACCTCAAAGCTGTTGCTGCTCTTCACGGTGCCTTGGCGCCCTACCTACAGGCACAACAGCACTGGGGATCTGTGCTTTCCCAGAGACGCAACATCTCATGGCGCTCGGCCGCGGCAGCGCCTCTTGCCGAAAAGGCAAACGTCCGGCTCCTTCTCCCACAAGGAAGGGCCCAGCCCTCAAAGCTCTTGCTGCTCTTCAGGGTGCCTTGGCGCGCTACCTACAGGCACAACAGCACTGGGGATCTGTGCTTTCCCAGAGACGCAACATCTCATGGCACTCGGCATCGGCAGAGCCTCTTGCCGAAAAGGCAAACGTCCGGCTCCTTCTCCCACAAGGAAGGGCCCAGCCCTCAAAGCTGTTGCTGCTCTTCACGGTGCCTTGGCGCCCTACCTACAGGCACAACAGCAGTGGGGATCTGTGCTTTCCCAGAGACGCAACATCTCATGGCGCTCGGCCGCGGCAGCGCCTCTTGCCGAAAAGGCAAACGTCCGGCTCCTTCTCCCACAAGGAAGGGCCCAGCCCTGAAAGCTCTTGCTGCTCTTCAGAGTGCCTTGGTGCCCTACCTACAGGCACAACAGCACTGGGGATCTGTGCTTTCCCAGAGACGCAATATCTCATGGCGCTCGGCCGCGGCAGAGCCTCTTGCCGAAAAGGCAAACGTCCGGCTCCTTCTCCCACAAGGAAGGGCCCAGCCCTCAAAGCTCTTGCTGCTCTTCACGGTGCCTTGGTGCCCTATCTACAGGCACAACAGCAGTGGGGATCTGTGCTTTCCCAGAGACGCAACATCTCATGGCGCTCGGCCGCGGCAGAGCCTCTTGCCGAAAAGGCAAACGTCCGGCTCCTTCTCCCACAAGGAAGGGCCCAGCCCTCAAAGCTCTTGCTGCTCTTCAGGGTGCCTTGGCGCCCTACCTACAGGCACAACAGCACTGGGGATCTGTGCTTTCCCAGAGACGCAACATCTCATGGCGCTCGGCATCGGCAGAGCCTCTTGCCGAAAAGGCAAACGTCCGCCTCCTTCTCCCACAAGGAAGGGCCCAGCCCTGAAAGCTCTTGCTGCTCTTCACGGTGCCTTGGCGCCCTATCTAGAGGCACAACAGCAGTGGGGATCTGTGCTTTCCCAGAGACGCAACATCTCATGGCGCTCGGCCGCAGCAGAGCCTCTTGCTGAAAAGGCAAACGTCCGGCTCCTTCTCCCACAAGGAAGGGCCCAGCCCTCAAAGCTCTTGCTGCTCTTCATGGTGCCTTGGCGCCCTATCTACAGGCACAACAGCAGTGGGGATCTGTGCTTTCCCAGAGACGCAACATCTCATGGCGCTCGGCCGCGGCAGAGACTCTTGCCAAAAAGGCAAACGTCCGGCTCCTTCTCCCACAAGGAAGGGCCCAGCCCTGAAAGCTCTTGCTGCTCTTCACGGTGCCTTGGCGCCCTATCTACAGGCACAACAGCACTGGGGATCTGTGCTTTCCCAGAGACGCAACATCTCATGGCGCTCGGCCGCGGCAGCGCCTCTTGCCGAAAAGGCAAACGTCCGCCTCCTTCTCCCACAAGGAAGGGCCCAGCCCTGAAAGCTCTTGCTGCTCTTCAGAGTGCCTTGGTGCCCTACCTACAGGCACAACAGCAGTGGGGATCTGTGCTTTCCCAGAGACGCAACATCTCATGGCGCTCGGCCGCGGCAGAGCCTCTTGCCGAAAAGGCAAACATCCGGCTCCTTCTCCCACAAGGAAGGGCCCAGCCCTCAAAGCTCTTGCTGCTCTTCACGGTGCCTTGGCGCCCTATCTACAGGCACAACAGCAGTGGGGATCTGTGCTTTCCCAGAGACGCAACATCTCATGGCGCTCGGCCGCGGCAGAGCCTCTTGCCGAAAAGGCAAACGTCCGCCTCCTTCTCCCACAAGGAAGGGCCCAGCCCTGAAAGCTCTTGCTGCTCTTCACGGTGCCTTGGCGCCCTATCTACAGGCACAACAGCAGTGGGGATCTGTGCTTTCCCAGAGACGCAACATCTCATGGCGCTCGGCCGCGGCAGAGCCTCTTGCCGAAAAGGCAAACGTCCGGCTCCTTCTCCCACAAGGAAGGGCCCAGCCCTCAAAGCTCTTGCTGCTCTTCACGGTGCCTTGGCGCCCTATCTACAGGCACAACAGCAGTGGGGATCTGTGCTTTCCCAGAGACGCAACATCTCATGGCGCTCGGCCGCGGCAGAGACTCTTGCCAAAAAGGCAAACGTCCGGCTCCTTCTCCCACAAGGAAGGGCCCAGCCCTGAAAGCTGTTGCTGCTCTTCACGGTGCCTTGGCGCCCTATCTATAGGCACAACAGCACTGGGGATCTGTGCTTTCCCAGAGACGCAACATCTCATGGCGCTCGGCCGCGGCAGAGCCTCTTGCCGAAAAGGCAAACGTCCGGCTCCTTCTCCCACAAGGAAGGGCCCAGCCCTGAAAGCTCTTGCTGCTCTTCACGGTGCCTTGGCGCCCTATCTACAGGCACAACAGCACTGGGGATCTGTGCTTTCCCAGAGACGCAACATCTCATGGCGCTCGGCCGCAGCAGAGCCTCTTGCCGAAAAGGCAAACGTCCGGCTCCTTCTCCCACAAGGAAGGGCCCAGCCCTCAAAGCTCTTGCTGCTCTTCACGGTGCCTTGGCGCCCTATCTACAGGCACAACAGCAGTGGGGATCTGTGCTTTCCCAGAGACGCAACATCTCATGGCGCTCGGCCGCGGCAGAGCCTCTTGCTGAAAAGGCAAACGTCCGGCTCCTTCTCCCACAAGGAAGGGCCCAGCCCTGAAAGCTGTTGCTGCTCTTCACGGTGCCTTGGCGCCCTATCTATAGGCACAAAAGCAGTGCGGATCTGTGCTTTCCCAGAGACGCAACATCTCATGGCGCTCGGCTGCGGCAGATCCTCTTGCCGAAAAGGCAAACGTCCGGCTCCTTCTCCCACAAGGAAGGGCCCAGCCCTGAAAGCTCTTGCTGCTCTTCAGGGTGCCTTGGCACCCTACCTACAGGCACAACAGCAGTGGGGATCTGTGCTTTCCCAGAGACGCAACATCTCATGGCGCTCGGCCGCGGCAGCGCCTCTTGCCGAAAAGGCAAACGTCCGGCTCCTTCTCCCACAAGGAAGGGCCCAGCCCTGAAAGCTGTTGCTGCTCTTCACGGTGACTTGGTGCCCTATCTACAGGCACAACAGCACTGGGGATCTGTGCATTCCCAGAGACGCAACATCTCATGGCGCTCGGCCGCGGTAGAGCCTCTTGCTGAAAAGGCAAACGTCCGGCTCCTTCTCCCACAAGGAAGGGCCCAGCCCTGAAAGCTGTTGCTGCTCTTCAGGGTGCCTTGGCGCCCTATCTACAGGCACAACAGCACTGGGGATCTGTGCTTTCCCAGAGATGCAACATCTCATGGCGCTCGGCCGCGGCAGCGACTCTTGCAGAAAAGGCAAACGTCCGGCTCCTTCCCCCACAAGGAAGGGCCCAGCCCTGAAAGCTGTTGCTGCTCTTCACGGTGACTTGGCGCCCTATCTACAGGCACAACAGCAGTGGGGATCTGTGCTTTCCCAGAGACGCAACATCTCATGGCGCTCGGCCGCGGCAGAGCCTCTTGCCGAAAAGGCAAACGTCCGCCTCATTCTCCCACAAGGAAGGGCCCAGCCCTCAAAGCTTTTGCTGCTCTTCACGGTGCCTTGGCGCCCTATCTACAGGCACAACAGCAGTGGGGATCTGTGCTTTCCCAGAGACGCAACATCTCATGGCGCTCGGCCGCGGCAGAGCCTCTTGCCGAAAAGGCAAACGTCCGGCTCCTTCTCCCACAAGGAAGGGCCCAGCCCTGAAAGCTCTTCCTGCTCTTCACTTATGCTTGGCGCCCTATCTATATGCACAGCAGCAGTGGGGATCTGTGCTTTCCCAGAGACGCAACATCTCATGGCGCTCGGCCGCGGCAGAGCCTCTTGCCGAAAAGGCAAACGTCCGGCTCCTTCTCCCACAAGGAAGGGCCCAGCCCTGAAAGCTCTTGCTGCTCTTCACGGTGCCTTGGCGCCCTACCTACAGGCACAACAGCAGTGGGGATCTGTGCTTTCCCAGAGACGCAACATCTCATGGCGCTCGGCCGCGGCAGAGCCTCTTGCCGAAAAGGCAAACGTCCGGCTCCTTCTCCCACAAGGAAGGGCCCAGCCCTCAAAGCTGTTGCTGCTCTTCACGGTGCCTTGGCGCCCTACCTACAGGCACAACAGCACTGGGGATCTGTGCTTTCCCAGAGACGCAACATCTCATGGCGCTCGGCCGCGGCAGAGCCTCTTGCCGAAAAGGCAAACGTCCGCCTCCTTCTCCCACAAGGAAGGGCCCAGCCCTGAAAGCTCTTGCTGCTCTTCACGGTGCCTTGGCGCCCTACCTACAGGCACAACAGCACTGGGGATCTGTGCTTTCCCAGAGACGCAACATCTCATGGCGCTCGGCCGCGGCAGCGCCTCTTGCCGAAAAGGCAAACGTCCAGCTCCTTCTCCCACAAGGAAGGGCCCAGCCCTGAAAGCTGTTGCTGCTCTTCAGGGTGCCTTGGCGCCCTACCTACAGGCACAACAGCACTGGGGATCTGTGCTTTCCCAGAGACGCAACATCTCATGGCGCTCGGCATCGGCAGAGCCTCTTGCCGAAAAGGCAAACGTCCGGCTCCTTCTCCCACAAGGAAGGGCCCAGCCCTCAAAGCTCTTGCTGCTCTTCACGGTGCCTTGGCGCCCTACCTACAGGCACAACAGCAGTGGGGATCTGTGCTTTCCCAGAGACGCAACATCTCATGGCGCTCGGCCGCGGCAGAGCCTCTTGCCGAAAAGGCAAACGTCCGGCTCCTTCTCCCACAAGGAAGGGCCCAGCCCTCAAAGTTCTTGCTGCTCTTCACGGTGCCTTGGCGCCCTATCTACAGGCACAACAGCAGTGGGGATCTGTGCTTTCCCAGAGACGCAACATCTCATGGCGCTCGGCCGCGGCAGAGCCTCTTGCCGAAAAGGCAAACTTCCGGCTCCTTCTCCCACAAGGAAGGGCCCAGCCCTGAAAGCTCTTGCTGCTCTTCAGAGTGCCTTGGTGCCCTATCTACAGGCACAACAGCAGTGGGGATCTGTGCTTTCCCAGAGACGCAACATCTCATGGCGATCGGCCGCGGCAGAGCCTCTTGCCGAAAAGGCAAACGTCCGGCTCCTTCTCCCACAAGGAAGGGCCCAGCCCTGAAAGCTCTTGCTGCTCTTCACGGTGCCTTGGCGCCCTATCTACAGGCACAACAGCAGTGGGGATCTGTGCTTTCCCAGAGACGCAACATCTCATGGCTCTCGGCCGCGGCAGAGCCTCTTGCCGAAAAGGCAAACGTCCGCCTCCTTCTCCCACAAGGAAGGGCCCAGCCCTGAAAGCTCTTGCTGCTCTTCAGGGTGCCTTGGCGCCCTACCTACAGGCACAACAGCACTGGGGATCTGTGCTTTCCCAGAGACGCAACATCTCATGGCGCTCGGCATCGGCAGAGCCTCTTGCCGAAAAGGCAAACGTCCGCCTCCTTCTCCCACAAGGAAGGGCCCAGCCCTGAAAGCTCTTGCTGCTCTTCACGGTGCCTTGGCGCCCTATCTACAGGCACAACAGCACTGGGGATCTGTGCTTTCCCAGAGACGCAACATCTCATGGCGCTCGGCCGCGGCAGAGCCTCTTGCTGAAAAGGCAAACGTCCGGCTCCTTCTCCCACAAGGAAGGGCCCAGCCCTCAAAGCTCTTGCTGCTCTTCATGGTGCCTTGGCACCCTATCTACAGGCACAACAGCAGTGGGGATCTGTGCTTTCCCAGAGACGCAACATCTCATGGCGCTCGGCCGCGGCAGAGACTCTTGCCAAAAAGGCAAACGTCCGGCTCCTTCTCCCACAAGGAAGGGCCCAGCCCTGAAAGCTGTTGCTGCTCTTCACGGTGCCTTGGCGCCCTATCTACAGGCACAACAGCACTGGGGATCTGTGCTTTCCCAGAGACGCAACATCTCATGGCGCTCGGCTGCGGCAGAGCCTCTTGCCGAAAAGGCAAACGTCCGGCTCCTTCTCCCACAAGGAAGGGCCCAGCCTTGAAAGCTGTTGCTGCTCTTCAGGGTGCCTTGGCGCCCTACCTACAGGCACAACAGCAGTGGGGATCTGTGCTTTCCCAGAGACGTAACATCTCATGGCGCTCGGCCGTGGCAGAGCCTCTTGCCGAAAAGGCAAACGTCCGGCTCCTTCTCCCACAAGGAAGGGCCCAGCCCTGAAAGCTGTTGCTGCTCTTCACGTTGACTTGGTGCCCTATCTACAGGCACAACAGCAGTGGGGATCTGTGCATTCCCAGAGACGCAACATCTCATGGCGCTCGGCCGCGGTAGAGCCTCTTGCTGAAAAGGCAAACGTCCGGCTCCTTCTCCCACAAGGAAGGGCCCAGCCCTCAAAGCTGTTGCTGCTCTTCAGGGTGCCTTGGCGCCCTATCTACAGGCACAACAGCACTGGGGATCTGTGCTTTCCCAGAGACGCAACATCTCATGGCGCTCGGCCGCGGCAGCGACTCTTGCAGAAAAGGCAAACGTCCGGCTCCTTCCCCCACAAGGAAGGGCCCAGCCCTGAAAGCTGTTGCTGCTCTTCACGGTGCCTTGGCGCCCTATCTACAGGCACAACAGCAGTGGGGATCTGTGCTTTCCCAGAGACGCAACATCTCATGGCGCTCTGCCGCGGCAGAGCCTCTTGCCGAAAAGGCAAACGTCCGGCTCCTTCTCCCACAAGGAAGGGCCCAGACCTCAAAGCTGTTGCTGCTCTTCACGGTGCCTTGGCGCCCTACCTACAGGCACAACAGCACTGGGGATCTGTGCTTTCCCAGAGACGCAACATCTCATGGCGCTCGGCCGCGGCAGCGCCTCTTGCCGAAAAGGCAAACGTCCGGCTCCTTCTCCCACAAGGAAGGGCCCAGCCCTCAAAGCTCTTGCTGCTCTTCAGGGTGCCTTGGCGCGCTACCTACAGGCACAACAGCACTGGGGATCTGTGCTTTCCCAGAGACGCAACATCTCATGGCACTCGGCATCGGCAGAGCCTCTTGCCGAAAAGGCAAACGTCCGGCTCCTTCTCCCACAAGGAAGGGCCCAGCCCTCAAAGCTGTTGCTGCTCTTCACGGTGCCTTGGCGCCCTACCTACAGGCACAACAGCAGTGGGGATCTGTGCTTTCCCAGAGACGCAACATCTCATGGCGCTCGGCCGCGGCAGCGCCTCTTGCCGAAAAGGCAAACGTCCGGCTCCTTCTCCCACAAGGAAGGGCCCAGCCCTGAAAGCTCTTGCTGCTCTTCAGAGTGCCTTGGTGCCCTACCTACAGGCACAACAGCACTGGGGATCTGTGCTTTCCCAGAGACGCAATATCTCATGGCGCTCGGCCGCGGCAGAGCCTCTTGCCGAAAAGGCAAACGTCCGGCTCCTTCTCCCACAAGGAAGGGCCCAGCCCTCAAAGCTCTTGCTGCTCTTCACGGTGCCTTGGTGCCCTATCTACAGGCACAACAGCAGTGGGGATCTGTGCTTTCCCAGAGACGCAACATCTCATGGCGCTCGGCCGCGGCAGAGCCTCTTGCCGAAAAGGCAAACGTCCGGCTCCTTCTCCCACAAGGAAGGGCCCAGCCCTCAAAGCTCTTGCTGCTCTTCAGGGTGCCTTGGCGCCCTACCTACAGGCACAACAGCACTGGGGATCTGTGCTTTCCCAGAGACGCAACATCTCATGGCGCTCGGCATCGGCAGAGCCTCTTGCCGAAAAGGCAAACGTCCGCCTCCTTCTCCCACAAGGAAGGGCCCAGCCCTCAAAGCTCTTGCTGCTCTTCATGGTGCCTTGGCGCCCTATCTACAGGCACAACAGCAGTGGGGATCTGTGCTTTCCCAGAGACGCAACATCTCATGGCGCTCGGCCGCGGCAGAGACTCTTGCCAAAAAGGCAAACGTCCGGCTCCTTCTCCCACAAGGAAGGGCCCAGCCCTGAAAGCTCTTGCTGCTCTTCACGGTGCCTTGGCGCCCTATCTACAGGCACAACAGCACTGGGGATCTGTGCTTTCCCAGAGACGCAACATCTCATGGCGCTCGGCCGCGGCAGAGCCTCTTGCCGAAAAGGCAAACGTCCGGCTCCTTCTCCCACAAGGAAGGGCCCAGCCTTGAAAGCTGTTGCTGCTCTTCACGGTGCCTTGGCGCCCTACCTACAGGCACAACAGCAGTGGGGATCTGTGCTTTCCCAGAGACGCAACATCTCATGGCGCTCGGCCGCGGCAGCGCTTCTTGCAGAAAAGGCAAACGTCCGCCTCCTTCTCCCACAAGGAAGGGCCCAGCCCTGAAAGCTGTTGCTGCTCTTCACGGTGACTTGGTGCCCTATCTACAGGCACAACAGCAGTGGGGATCTGTGCTTTCCCAGAGACGCAACATCTCGTGGCGCTCGGCCGCGGCAGCGCCTCTTGCCGAAAAGGCAAACGTCCGCCTCCTTCTCCCACAAGGAAGGGCCCAGCCCTGAAAGCTCTTGCTGCTCTTCAGAGTGCCTTGGTGCCCTACCTACAGGCACAACAGCAGTGGGGATCTGTGCTTTCCCAGAGACGCAACATCTCATGGCGCTCGGCCGCGGCAGAGCCTCTTGCCGAAAAGGCAAACATCCGGCTCCTTCTCCCACAAGGAAGGGCCCAGCCCTCAAAGCTCTTGCTGCTCTTCACGGTGCCTTGGCGCCCTATCTACAGGCACAACAGCAGTGGGGATCTGTGCTTTCCCAGAGACGCAATATCTCATGGCGCTCGGCCGCGGCAGAGCCTCTTGCCGAAAAGGCAAACGTCCGGCTCCTTCTCCCACAAGGAAGGGCCCAGCCCTGAAAGCTCTTGCTGCTCTTCAGGGTGCCTTGGCGCCCTACCTACAGGCACAACAGCACTGGGGATCTGTGCTTTCCCAGAGACGCAACATCTCATGGCGCTCGGCATCGGCAGAGCCTCTTGCCGAAAAGGCAAACGTCCGCCTCCTTCTCCCACAAGGAAGGGCCCAGCCCTCAAAGCTCTTGCTGCTCTTCACGGTGCCTTGGCGCCCTATCTACAGGCACAACAGCACTGGGGATCTGTGCTTTCCCAGAGACGCAACATCTCATGGCGCTCGGCCGCGGCAGAGCCTCTTGCCGAAAAGGCAAACGTCCGGCTCCTTCTCCCACAAGGAAGGGCCCAGCCCTCAAAGCTCTTGCTGCTCTTCACGGTGCCTTGGCGCCCTATCTACAGGCACAACAGCAGTGGGGATCTGTGCTTTCCCAGAGACGCAACATCTCATGGCGCTCGGCCGCGGCAGAGACTCTTGCCAAAAAGGCAAACGTCCGGCTCCTTCTCCCACAAGGAAGGGCCCAGCCCTGAAAGCTGTTGCTGCTCTTCACGGTGCCTTGGCGCCCTATCTACAGGCACAACAGCACTGGGGATCTGTGCTTTCCCAGAGACGCAACATCTCATGGCGCTCGGCTGCGGCAGAGCCTCTTGCCGAAAAGGCAAACGTCCGGCTCCTTCTCCCACAAGGAAGGGCCCAGCCCTGAAAGCTCTTGCTGCTCTTCAGGGTGCCTTGGCGCCCTACCTACAGGCACAACAGCAGTGGGGATCTGTGCTTTCCCAGAGACGCAACATCTCATGGCGCTCGGCCGCGGCAGCGCCTCTTGCCGAAAAGGCAAACGTCCGCCTCCTTCTCCCACAAGGAAGGGCCCAGCCCTCAAAGCTTTTGCTGCTCTTCACGGTGCCTTGGCGCCCTATCTACAGGCACAACAGCAGTGGGGATCTGTGCTTTCCCAGAGACGCAACATCTCATGGCGCTCGGCCGCGGCAGAGCCTCTTGCCGAAAAGGCAAACGTCCGGCTCCTTCTCCCACAAGGAAGGGCCCAGCCCTGAAAGCTCTTGCTGCTCTTCACTTATGCTTGGCGCCCTATCTATATGCACAGCAGCAGTGGGGATCTGTGCTTTCCCAGAGACGCAACATCTCATGGCGCTCGGCCGCGGCAGAGCCTCTTGCCGAAAAGGCAAACGTCCGGCTCCTTCTCCCACAAGGAAGGGCCCAGCCCTGAAAGCTCTTGCTGCTCTTCACGGTGCCTTGGCGCCCTATCTACAGGCACAACAGCAGTGGGGATCTGTGCTTTCCCAGAGACGCAACATCTCATGGCGCTCGGCCGCGGCAGAGCCTCTTGCCGAAAAGGCAAACGTCCGGCTCCTTCTCCCACAAGGAAGGGCCCAGCCCTCAAAGCTCTTGCTGCTCTTCAGGGTGCCTTGGCGCCCTACCTACAGGCACAACAGCAGTGGGGATCTGTGCTTTCCCAGAGACGCAACATCTCATGGCGCTCGGCCGCGGCAGAGCCTCTTGCCGAAAAGGCAAACGTCCGGCTCCTTCTCCCACAAGGAAGGGCCCAGCCCTCAAAGCTGTTGCTGCTCTTCACGGTGCCTTGGCGCCCTACCTACAGGCACAACAGCAGTGGGGATCTGTGCTTTCCCAGAGACGCAACATCTCATGGCGCTCGGCCGCGGCAGCGCCTCTTGCCGAAAAGGCAAACGTCCGGCTCCTTCTCCCACAAGGAAGGGCCCAGCCCTCAAAGCTCTTGCTGCTCTTCACGGTGCCTTGGCGCCCTACCTACAGGCACAACAGCACTGGGGATCTGTGCTTTCCCAGAGACGCAACATCTCGTGGCGCTCGGCCGCGGCAGAGCCTCTTGCCGAAAAGGCAAACGTCCGGCTCCTTCTCCCACAAGGAAGGGCCCAGCCCTCAAAGCTCTTGCTGCTCTTCACGGTGCCTTGGCGCCCTACCTACAGGCACAACAGCAGTGGGGATCTGTGCTTTCCCAGAGACGCAACATCTCATGGCGCTCGGCCGCGGCAGAGCCTCTTGCCAAAAAGGCAAACGTCCGGCTCCTTCTCCCACAAGGAAGGGCCCAGCCCTCAAAGCTCTTGCTGCTCTTCAGGGTGCCTTGGCGCCCTATCTACAGGCACAACAGCACTGGGGATCTGTGCTTTCCCAGAGACGCAACATCTCATGGCGCTCGGCCGCGGTAGAGCCTCTTGCTGAAAAGGCAAACGTCCGGCTCCTTCTCCCACAAGGAAGGGCCCAGCCCTCAAAGCTGTTGCTGCTCTTCAGGGTGCCTTGGCGCCCTATCTACAGGCACAACAGCACTGGGGATCTGTGCTTTCCCAGAGACGCAACATCTCATGGCGCTCGGCCGCGGCAGCGACTCTTGCAGAAAAGGCAAACGTCCGGCTCCTTCCCCCACAAGGAAGGGCCCAGCCCTGAAAGCTGTTGCTGCTCTTCACGGTGCCTTGGCGCCCTATCTACAGGCACAGCAGCAGTGCGGATCTGTGCTTTCCCAGAGACGCAACATCTCATGGCGCTCGGCCGCGGCAGAGCCTCTTGCCGAAAAGGCAAACGTCCGCCTCATTCTCCCACAAGGAAGGGCCCAGCCCTCAAAGCTTTTGCTGCTCTTCACGGTGCCTTGGCGCCCTATCTACAGGCACAACAGCAGTGGGGATCTGTGCTTTCCCAGAGACGCAACATCTCATGGCGCTCGGCCGCGGCAGAGCCTCTTGCCGAAAAGGCAAACGTCCGGCTCCTTCTCCCACAAGGAAGGGCCCAGCCCTGAAAGCTCTTGCTGCTCTTCACTTATGCTTGGCGCCCTATCTATATGCACAGCAGCAGTGGGGATCTGTGCTTTCCCAGAGACGCAACATCTCATGGCGCTCGGCCGCGGCAGAGCCTCTTGCCGAAAAGGCAAACGTCCGGCTCCTTCTCCCACAAGGAAGGGCCCAGCCCTGAAAGCTCTTGCTGCTCTTCACGGTGCCTTGGCGCCCTATCTACAGGCACAACAGCAGTGGGGATCTGTGCTTTCCCAGAGACGCAACATCTCATGGCGCTCGGCCGCGGCAGAGCCTCTTGCCGAAAAGGCAAACGTCCGGCTCCTTCTCCCACAAGGAAGGGCCCAGCCCTCAAAGCTCTTGCTGCTCTTCAGGGTGCCTTGGCGCCCTACCTACAGGCACAACAGCAGTGGGGATCTGTGCTTTCCCAGAGACGCAACATCTCATGGCGCTCGGCCGCGGCAGAGCCTCTTGCCGAAAAGGCAAACGTCCGGCTCCTTCTCCCACAAGGAAGGGCCCAGCCCTCAAAGCTGTTGCTGCTCTTCACGGTGCCTTGGCGCCCTACCTACAGGCACAACAGCAGTGGGGATCTGTGCTTTCCCAGAGACGCAACATCTCATGGCGCTCGGCCGCGGCAGCGCCTCTTGCCGAAAAGGCAAACGTCCGGCTCCTTCTCCCACAAGGAAGGGCCCAGCCCTCAAAGCTCTTGCTGCTCTTCACGGTGCCTTGGCGCCCTACCTACAGGCACAACAGCACTGGGGATCTGTGCTTTCCCAGAGACGCAACATCTCATGGCGCTCGGCATCGGCGGAGCCTCTTGCCGAAAAGGCAAACGTCCGGCTCCTTCTCCCACAAGGAAGGGCCCAGCCCTCAAAGCTCTTGCTGCTCTTCACGGTGCCTTGGCGCCCTACCTACAGGCACAACAGCAGTGGGGATCTGTGCTTTCCCAGAGACGCAACATCTCATGGCGCTCGGCCGCGGCAGAGCCTCTTGCCGAAAAGGCAAACGTCCGGCTCCTTCTCCCACAAGGAAGGGCCCAGCCCTCAAAGTTCTTGCTGCTCTTCACGGTGCCTTGGCGCCCTATCTACAGGCACAACAGCAGTGGGGATCTGTGCTTTCCCAGAGACGCAACATCTCATGGCGCTCGGCCGCGGCAGAGCCTCTTGCCGAAAAGGCAAACTTCCGGCTCCTTCTCCCACAAGGAAGGGCCCAGCCCTGAAAGCTCTTGCTGCTCTTCAGAGTGCCTTGGTGCCCTATCTACAGGCACAACAGCAGTGGGGATCTGTGCTTTCCCAGAGACGCAACATCTCATGGCGATCGGCCGCGGCAGAGCCTCTTGCCGAAAAGGCAAACGTCCGGCTCCTTCTCCCACAAGGAAGGGCCCAGCCCTGAAGGCTCTTGCTGCTCTTCACGGTGCCTTGGCGCCCTATCTACAGGCACAACAGCAGTGGGGATCTGTGCTTTCCCAGAGACGCAACATCTCATGGCTCTCGGCCGCGGCAGAGCCTCTTGCCGAAAAGGCAAACGTCCGCCTCCTTCTCCCACAAGGAAGGGCCCAGCCCTGAAAGCTCTTGCTGCTCTTCAGGGTGCCTTGGCGCCCTACCTACAGGCACAACAGCACTGGGGATCTGTGCTTTCCCAGAGACGCAACATCTCATGGCGCTCGGCATCGGCAGAGCCTCTTGCCGAAAAGGCAAACGTCCGCCTCCTTCTCCCACAAGGAAGGGCCCAGCCCTGAAAGCTCTTGCTGCTCTTCACGGTGCCTTGGCGCCCTATCTACAGGCACAACAGCACTGGGGATCTGTGCTTTCCCAGAGACGCAACATCTCATGGCGCTCGGCCGCGGCAGAGCCTCTTGCTGAAAAGGCAAACGTCCGCCTCCTTCTCCCACAAGGAAGGGCCCAGCCCTGAAAGCTCTTGCTGCTCTTCAGGGTGCCTTGGCGCCCTACCTACAGGCACAACAGCAGTGGGGATCTGTGCTTTCCCAGAGACGCAACATCTCATGGCGCTCGGCTGCGGCAGCGCCTCTTGCCGAAAAGGCAAACGTCCGGCTCCTTCTCCCACAAGGAAGGGCCCAGCCCTCAAAGCTCTTGCTGCTCTTCAGGGTGCCTTGGCGCCCTATGTACGGGCACAACAGCACTGGGGATCTGTGCTTTCCCAGAGACGCAACATCTCATGGCGCTCGGCCGCGGCAGAGAATCTTGCCAAAAAGGCAAACGTCCGGCTCCTTCTCCCACAAGGAAGGGCCCAGCCCTGAAAGCTGTTGCTGCTCTTCACGGTGCCTTGGCGCCCTATCTACAGGCACAACAGCACTGGGGATCTGTGCTTTCCCAGAGACGCAACATCTCATGGCGCTCGGCTGCGGCAGAGCCTCTTGCCGAAAAGGCAAACGTCCGGCTCCTTCTCCCACAAGGAAGGGCCCAGCCTTGAAAGCTGTTGCTGCTCTTCAGGGTGCCTTGGCGCCCTACCTACAGGCACAACAGCAGTGGGGATCTGTGCTTTCCCAGAGACGCAACATCTCATGGCGCTCGGCCGCGGCAGAGCCTCTTGCCGAAAAGGCAAACGTCCGGCTCCTTCTCCCACAAGGAAGGGCCCAGCCCTGAAAGCTGTTGCTGCTCTTCACGGTGACTTGGTGCCCTATCTACAGGCACAACAGCAGTGGGGATCTGTGCATTCCCAGAGACGCAACATCTCATGGCGCTCGGCCGCGGTAGAGCCTCTTGCCGAAAAGGCAAACGTCCGGCTCCTTCTCCCACAAGGAAGGGCCCAGCCCTCAAAGCTGTTGCTGCTCTTCAGGGTGCCTTGGCGCCCTATCTACAGGCACAACAGCACTGGGGATCTGTGCTTTCCCAGAGACGCAACATCTCATGGCGCTCGGCCGCGGCAGCGACTCTTGCAGAAAAGGCAAACGTCCGGCTCCTTCCCCCACAAGGAAGGGCCCAGCCCTGAAAGCTCTTGCTGCTCTTCACGGTGCCTTGGCGCCCTATCTACAGGCACAACAGCAGTGGGGATCTGTGCTTTCCCAGAGACGCAACATCTCATGGCGCTCGGCCGCGGCAGAGCCTCTTGCCGAAAAGGCAAACGTCCGCCTCATTCTCCCACAAGGAAGGGCCCAGCCCTCAAAGCTTTTGCTGCTCTTCACGGTGCCTTGGCGCCCTATCTACAGGCACAACAGCAGTGGGGATCTGTGCTTTCCCAGAGACGCAACATCTCATGGCGCTCGGCCGCGGCAGAGCCTCTTGCCGAAAAGGCAAACGTCCGCCTCCTTCTCCCACAAGGAAGGGCCCAGCCCTCAAAGCTCTTGCTGCTCTTCACTTATGCTTGGCGCCCTATCTACATGCACAGCAGCAGTGGGGATCTGTGCTTTCCCAGAGACGCAACATCTCATGGCGCTCGGCCGCGGGAGAGCCTCTTGCCGAAAAGGCAAACGTCCGCCTCCTTCTCCCACAAGGAAGGGCCCAGCCCTGAAAGCTGTTGCTGCTCTTCACGGTGCCTTGGCGCCCTATCTACAGGCACAACAGCAGTGGGGATCTGTGCTTTCCCAGAGACGCAACATCTCATGGCGCTCGGCCGCGGCAGAGCCTCTTGCCGAAAAGGCAAACGTGCGGCTCCTTCTCCCACAAGGAAGGGCCCAGCCCTCAAAGCTGTTGCTGCTCTTCACGGTGCCCTGGCGCCCTATCTACAGGCACAACAGCAGTGGGGATCTGTGCTTTCCCAGAGACGCAACATCTCATGGCGCTCGGCAGCGGCAGAGCCTCTTGCCGAAAAGGCAAACGTCCGCCTCCTTCTCCCACAAGGAAGGGCCCAGCCCTGAAAGCTCTTGCTGCTCTTCACGGTGCCTTGGCGCCCTACCTACAGGCACAACAGCAGTGGGGATCTGTGCTTTCCCAGAGACGCAACATCTCATGGCGCTCGGCTGCGGCAGCGCCTCTTGCCGAAAAGGCAAACGTCCGGCTCCTTCTCCCACAAGGAAGGGCCCAGCCCTCAAAGCTCTTGCTGCTCTTCAGGGTGCCTTGGCGCCCTACCTACGGGCACAACAGCACTGGGGATCTGTGCTTTCCCAGAGACGCAACATCTCATGGCGCTCGGCCGCGGCAGAGCCTCTTGCCGAAAAGGCAAACGTCCGGCTCCTTCTCCCACAAGGAAGGGCCCAGCCCTCAAAGCTCTTGCTGCTCTTCACGGTGCCTTGGCGCCCTACCTACAGGCACAACAGCAGTGGGGATCTCTGCTTTCCCAGAGACGCAACATCTCATGGCGCTCGGCCGCGACAGAGCCTCTTGCCGAAAAGGCAAACGTCCGGCTCCTTCTCCCACAAGGAAGGGCCCAGCCCTCAAAGTTCTTGCTGCTCTTCACGGTGCCTTGGCGCCCTATCTACAGGCACAACAGCAGTGGGGATCTGTGCTTTCCCAGAGACGCAACATCTCATGGCGCTCGGCCGCGGCAGAGCCTCTTGCCGAAAAGGCAAACGTCCGGCTCCTTCTCCCACAAGGAAGGGCCCAGCCCTCAAAGCTCTTGCTGCTCTTCAGAGTGCCTTGGTGCCCTATCTACAGGCACAACAGCAGTGGGGATCTGTGCTTTCCCAGAGACGCAACATCTCATGGCGCTCGGCCGCGGCAGAGCCTCTTGCCGAAAAGGCAAACGTCCGGCTCCTTCTCCCACAAGGAAGGGCCCAGCCCCGAAAGCTCTTGCTGCTCTTCACGGTGCCTTGGCGCCCTATCTACAGGCACAACAGCAGTGGGGATCTGTGCTTTCCCAGAGACGCAACATCTCATGGCGCTCGGCCGCGGCAGAGCCTCTTGCCGAAAAGGCAAACGTCCGCCTCCTTCTCCCACAAGGAAGGGCCCAGCCCTGAAAGCTCTTGCTGCTCTTCAGGGTGCCTTGGCGCCCTACCTACAGGCACAACAGCAGTGGGGATCTGTGCTTTCCCAGAGACGCAACATCTCATGGCGCTCGGCCGCGGCAGAGCCTCTTGCCAAAAAGGCAAACGTCCGGCTCCTTCTCCCACAAGGAAGGGCCCAGCCCTCAAAGCTCTTGCTGCTCTTCAGGGTGCCTTGGCGCCCTATCTACAGGCACAACAGCACTGGGGATCTGTGCTTTCCCAGAGACGCAACATCTCATGGCGCTCGGCCGCGGTAGAGCCTCTTGCTGAAAAGGCAAACGTCCGGCTCCTTCTCCCACAAGGAAGGGCCCAGCCCTCAAAGCTGTTGCTGCTCTTCAGGGTGCCTTGGCGCCCTATCTACAGGCACAACAGCACTGGGGATCTGTGCTTTCCCAGAGACGCAACATCTCATGGCGCTCGGCCGCGGCAGCGACTCTTGCAGAAAAGGCAAACGTCCGGCTCCTTCCCCCACAAGGAAGGGCCCAGCCCTGAAAGCTGTTGCTGCTCTTCACGGTGCCTTGGCGCCCTATCTACAGGCACAGCAGCAGTGCGGATCTGTGCTTTCCCAGAGACGCAACATCTCATGGCGCTCGGCCGCGGCAGAGCCTCTTGCCGAAAAGGCAAACGTCCGCCTCATTCTCCCACAAGGAAGGGCCCAGCCCTCAAAGCTTTTGCTGCTCTTCACGGTGCCTTGGCGCCCTATCTACAGGCACAACAGCAGTGGGGATCTGTGCTTTCCCAGAGACGCAACATCTCATGGCGCTCGGCCGCGGCAGAGCCTCTTGCCGAAAAGGCAAACGTCCGGCTCCTTCTCCCACAAGGAAGGGCCCAGCCCTGAAAGCTCTTGCTGCTCTTCACTTATGCTTGGCGCCCTATCTATATGCACAGCAGCAGTGGGGATCTGTGCTTTCCCAGAGACGCAACATCTCATGGCGCTCGGCCGCGGCAGAGCCTCTTGCCGAAAAGGCAAACGTCCGGCTCCTTCTCCCACAAGGAAGGGCCCAGCCCTGAAAGCTCTTGCTGCTCTTCACGGTGCCTTGGCGCCCTATCTACAGGCACAACAGCAGTGGGGATCTGTGCTTTCCCAGAGACGCAACATCTCATGGCGCTCGGCCGCGGCAGAGCCTCTTGCCGAAAAGGCAAACGTCCGGCTCCTTCTCCCACAAGGAAGGGCCCAGCCCTCAAAGCTCTTGCTGCTCTTCAGGGTGCCTTGGCGCCCTACCTACAGGCACAACAGCAGTGGGGATCTGTGCTTTCCCAGAGACGCAACATCTCATGGCGCTCGGCCGCGGCAGAGCCTCTTGCCGAAAAGGCAAACGTCCGGCTCCTTCTCCCACAAGGAAGGGCCCAGCCCTCAAAGCTGTTGCTGCTCTTCACGGTGCCTTGGCGCCCTACCTACAGGCACAACAGCAGTGGGGATCTGTGCTTTCCCAGAGACGCAACATCTCATGGCGCTCGGCCGCGGCAGCGCCTCTTGCCGAAAAGGCAAACGTCCGGCTCCTTCTCCCACAAGGAAGGGCCCAGCCCTCAAAGCTCTTGCTGCTCTTCACGGTGCCTTGGCGCCCTACCTACAGGCACAACAGCACTGGGGATCTGTGCTTTCCCAGAGACGCAACATCTCATGGCGCTCGGCATCGGCGGAGCCTCTTGCCGAAAAGGCAAACGTCCGGCTCCTTCTCCCACAAGGAAGGGCCCAGCCCTCAAAGCTCTTGCTGCTCTTCACGGTGCCTTGGCGCCCTACCTACAGGCACAACAGCAGTGGGGATCTGTGCTTTCCCAGAGACGCACCATCTCATGGCGCTCGGCCGCGGCAGAGCCTCTTGCCGAAAAGGCAAACGTCCGGCTCCTTCTCCCACAAGGAAGGGCCCAGCCCTCAAAGTTCTTGCTGCTCTTCACGGTGCCTTGGCGCCCTATCTACAGGCACAACAGCAGTGGGGATCTGTGCTTTCCCAGAGACGCAACATCTCATGGCGCTCGGCCGCGGCAGAGCCTCTTGCCGAAAAGGCAAACTTCCGGCTCCTTCTCCCACAAGGAAGGGCCCAGCCCTGAAAGCTCTTGCTGCTCTTCAGAGTGCCTTGGTGCCCTATCTACAGGCACAACAGCAGTGGGGATCTGTGCTTTCCCAGAGACGCAACATCTCATGGCGATCGGCCGCGGCAGAGCCTCTTGCCGAAAAGGCAAACGTCCGGCTCCTTCTCCCACAAGGAAGGGCCCAGCCCTGAAGGCTCTTGCTGCTCTTCACGGTGCCTTGGCGCCCTATCTACAGGCACAACAGCAGTGGGGATCTGTGCTTTCCCAGAGACGCAACATCTCATGGCTCTCGGCCGCGGCAGAGCCTCTTGCCGAAAAGGCAAACGTCCGCCTCCTTCTCCCACAAGGAAGGGCCCAGCCCTGAAAGCTCTTGCTGCTCTTCAGGGTGCCTTGGCGCCCTACCTACAGGCACAACAGCACTGGGGATCTGTGCTTTCCCAGAGACGCAACATCTCATGGCGCTCGGCATCGGCAGAGCCTCTTGCCGAAAAGGCAAACGTCCGGCTCCTTCTCCCACAAGGAAGGGCCCAGCCCTGAAAGCTCTTGCTGCTCTTCACGGTGCCTTGGCGCCCTATCTACAGGCACAACAGCAGTGGGGATCTGTGCTTTCCCAGAGACGCAACATCTCATGGCGCTCGGCCGCGGCAGAGCCTCTTGCCGAAAAGGCAAACGTCCGGCTCCTTCTCCCACAAGGAAGGGCCCAGCCCTCAAAGCTCTTGCTGCTCTTCAGGGTGCCTTGGCGCCCTACCTACAGGCACAACAGCAGTGGGGATCTGTGCTTTCCCAGAGACGCAACATCTCATGGCGCTCGACCGCGGCAGAGCCTCTTGCCGAAAAGGCAAACGTCCGGCTCCTTCTCCCACAAGGAAGGGCCCAGCCCTCAAAGCTGTTGCTGCTCTTCACGGTGCCTTGGCGCCCTACCTACAGGCACAACAGCAGTGGGGATCTGTGCTTTCCCAGAGACGCAACATCTCATGGCGCTCGGCCGCGGCAGCGCCTCTTGCCGAAAAGGCAAACGTCCGGCTCCTTCTCCCACAAGGAAGGGCCCAGCCCTCAAAGCTCTTGCTGCTCTTCACGGTGCCTTGGCGCCCTACCTACAGGCACAACAGCACTGGGGATCTGTGCTTTCCCAGAGACGCAACATCTCATGGCGCTCGGCATCGGCGGAGCCTCTTGCCGAAAAGGCAAACGTCCGGCTCCTTCTCCCACAAGGAAGGGCCCAGCCCTCAAAGCTCTTGCTGCTCTTCACGGTGCCTTGGCGCCCTACCTACAGGCACAACAGCAGTGGGGATCTGTGCTTTCCCAGAGACGCACCATCTCATGGCGCTCGGCCGCGGCAGAGCCTCTTGCCGAAAAGGCAAACGTCCGGCTCCTTCTCCCACAAGGAAGGGCCCAGCCCTCAAAGTTCTTGCTGCTCTTCACGGTGCCTTGGCGCCCTATCTACAGGCACAACAGCAGTGGGGATCTGTGCTTTCCCAGAGACGCAACATCTCATGGCGCTCGGCCGCGGCAGAGCCTCTTGCCGAAAAGGCAAACTTCCGGCTCCTTCTCCCACAAGGAAGGGCCCAGCCCTGAAAGCTCTTGCTGCTCTTCAGAGTGCCTTGGTGCCCTATCTACAGGCACAACAGCAGTGGGGATCTGTGCTTTCCCAGAGACGCAACATCTCATGGCGATCGGCCGCGGCAGAGCCTCTTGCCGAAAAGGCAAACGTCCGCCTCCTTCTCCCACAAGGAAGGGCCCAGCCCTGAAGGCTCTTGCTGCTCTTCACGGTGCCTTGGCGCCCTATCTACAGGCACAACAGCAGTGGGGATCTGTGCTTTCCCAGAGACGCAACATCTCATGGCTCTCGGCCGCGGCAGAGCCTCTTGCCGAAAAGGCAAACGTCCGCCTCCTTCTCCCACAAGGAAGGGCCCAGCCCTGAAAGCTCTTGCTGCTCTTCAGGGTGCCTTGGCGCCCTACCTACAGGCACAACAGCACTGGGGATCTGTGCTTTCCCAGAGACGCAACATCTCATGGCGCTCGGCATCGGCAGAGCCTCTTGCCGAAAAGGCAAACGTCCGCCTCCTTCTCCCACAAGGAAGGGCCCAGCCCTGAAAGCTCTTGCTGCTCTTCACGGTGCCTTGGCGCCCTATCTACAGGCACAACAGCACTGGGGATCTGTGCTTTCCCAGAGACGCAACATCTCATGGCGCTCGGCCGCAGCAGAGCCTCTTGCCGAAAAGGCAAACGTCCGCCTCCTTCTCCCACAAGGAAGGGCCCAGCCCTGAAAGCTCTTGCTGCTCTTCAGGGTGCCTTGGCGCCCTACCTACAGGCACAACAGCAGTGGGGATCTGTGCTTTCCCAGAGACGCAACATCTCATGGCGCTCGGCTGCGGCAGCGCCTCTTGCCGAAAAGGCAAACGTCCGGCTCCTTCTCCCACAAGGAAGGGCCCAGCCCTCAAAGCTCTTGCTGCTCTTCAGGGTGCCTTGGCGCCCTATGTACGGGCACAACAGCACTGGGGATCTGTGCTTTCCCAGAGACGCAACATCTCATGGCGCTCGGCCGCGGCAGAGAATCTTGCCAAAAAGGCAAACGTCCGGCTCCTTCTCCCACAAGGAAGGGCCCAGCCCTGAAAGCTGTTGCTGCTCTTCACGGTGCCTTGGCGCCCTATCTACAGGCACAACAGCACTGGGGATCTGTGCTTTCCCAGAGACGCAACATCTCATGGCGCTCGGCTGCGGCAGAGCCTCTTGCCGAAAAGGCAAACGTCCGGCTCCTTCTCCCACAAGGAAGGGCCCAGCCTTGAAAGCTGTTGCTGCTCTTCAGGGTGCCTTGGCGCCCTACCTACAGGCACAACAGCAGTGGGGATCTGTGCTTTCCCAGAGACGCAACATCTCATGGCGCTCGGCCGCGGCAGAGCCTCTTGCCGAAAAGGCAAACGTCCGGCTCCTTCTCCCACAAGGAAGGGCCCAGCCCTGAAAGCTGTTGCTGCTCTTCACGGTGACTTGGTGCCCTATCTACAGGCACAACAGCAGTGGGGATCTGTGCATTCCCAGAGACGCAACATCTCATGGCGCTCGGCCGCGGTAGAGCCTCTTGCCGAAAAGGCAAACGTCCGGCTCCTTCTCCCACAAGGAAGGGCCCAGCCCTCAAAGCTGTTGCTGCTCTTCAGGGTGCCTTGGCGCCCTATCTACAGGCACAACAGCACTGGGGATCTGTGCTTTCCCAGAGACGCAACATCTCATGGCGCTCGGCCGCGGCAGCGACTCTTGCAGAAAAGGCAAACGTCCGGCTCCTTCCCCCACAAGGAAGGGCCCAGCCCTGAAAGCTCTTGCTGCTCTTCACGGTGCCTTGGCGCCCTATCTACAGGCACAACAGCAGTGGGGATCTGTGCTTTCCCAGAGACGCAACATCTCATGGCGCTCGGCCGCGGCAGAGCCTCTTGCCGAAAAGGCAAACGTCCGCCTCATTCTCCCACAAGGAAGGGCCCAGCCCTCAAAGCTTTTGCTGCTCTTCACGGTGCCTTGGCGCCCTATCTACAGGCACAACAGCAGTGGGGATCTGTGCTTTCCCAGAGACGCAACATCTCATGGCGCTCGGCCGCGGCAGAGCCTCTTGCCGAAAAGGCAAACGTCCGCCTCCTTCTCCCACAAGGAAGGGCCCAGCCCTCAAAGCTCTTGCTGCTCTTCACTTATGCTTGGCGCCCTATCTACATGCACAGCAGCAGTGGGGATCTGTGCTTTCCCAGAGACGCAACATCTCATGGCGCTCGGCCGCGGGAGAGCCTCTTGCCGAAAAGGCAAACGTCCGCCTCCTTCTCCCACAAGGAAGGGCCCAGCCCTGAAAGCTGTTGCTGCTCTTCACGGTGCCTTGGCGCCCTATCTACAGGCACAACAGCAGTGGGGATCTGTGCTTTCCCAGAGACGCAACATCTCATGGCGCTCGGCCGCGGCAGAGCCTCTTGCCGAAAAGGCAAACGTGCGGCTCCTTCTCCCACAAGGAAGGGCCCAGCCCTCAAAGCTGTTGCTGCTCTTCACGGTGCCCTGGCGCCCTATCTACAGGCACAACAGCAGTGGGGATCTGTGCTTTCCCAGAGACGCAACATCTCATGGCGCTCGGCAGCGGCAGAGCCTCTTGCCGAAAAGGCAAACGTCCGCCTCCTTCTCCCACAAGGAAGGGCCCAGCCCTGAAAGCTCTTGCTGCTCTTCACGGTGCCTTGGCGCCCTACCTACAGGCACAACAGCAGTGGGGATCTGTGCTTTCCCAGAGACGCAACATCTCATGGCGCTCGGCTGCGGCAGCGCCTCTTGCCGAAAAGGCAAACGTCCGGCTCCTTCTCCCACAAGGAAGGGCCCAGCCCTCAAAGCTCTTGCTGCTCTTCAGGGTGCCTTGGCGCCCTACCTACGGGCACAACAGCACTGGGGATCTGTGCTTTCCCAGAGACGCAACATCTCATGGCGCTCGGCCGCGGCAGAGCCTCTTGCCGAAAAGGCAAACGTCCGGCTCCTTCTCCCACAAGGAAGGGCCCAGCCCTCAAAGCTCTTGCTGCTCTTCACGGTGCCTTGGCGCCCTACCTACAGGCACAACAGCAGTGGGGATCTGTGCTTTCCCAGAGACGCAACATCTCATGGCGCTCGGCCGCGGCAGAGCCTCTTGCCGAAAAGGCAAACGTCCGGCTCCTTCTCCCACAAGGAAGGGCCCAGCCCTCAAAGTTCTTGCTGCTCTTCACGGTGCCTTGGCGCCCTATCTACAGGCACAACAGCAGTGGGGATCTGTGCTTTCCCAGAGACGCAACATCTCATGGCGCTCGGCCGCGGCAGAGCCTCTTGCCGAAAAGGCAAACGTCCGGCTCCTTCTCCCACAAGGAAGGGCCCAGCCCTCAAAGCTCTTGCTGCTCTTCAGAGTGCCTTGGTGCCCTATCTACAGGCACAACAGCAGTGGGGATCTGTGCTTTCCCAGAGACGCAACATCTCATGGCGCTCGGCCGCGGCAGAGCCTCTTGCCGAAAAGGCAAACGTCCGGCTCCTTCTCCCACAAGGAAGGGCCCAGCCCCGAAAGCTCTTGCTGCTCTTCACGGTGCCTTGGCGCCCTATCTACAGGCACAACAGCAGTGGGGATCTGTGCTTTCCCAGAGACGCAACATCTCATGGCGCTCGGCCGCGGCAGAGCCTCTTGCCGAAAAGGCAAACGTCCGCCTCCTTCTCCCACAAGGAAGGGCCCAGCCCTGAAAGCTCTTGCTGCTCTTCAGGGTGCCTTGGCGCCCTACCTACAGGCACAACAGCACTGGGGATCTGTGCTTTCCCAGAGACGCAACATCTCATGGCGCTCGGCATCGGCAGAGCCTCTTGCCGAAAAGGCAAACGTCCGCCTCCTTCTCCCACAAGGAAGGGCCCAGCCCTCAAAGCTCTTGCTGCTCTTCATGGTGCCTTGGCGCCCTACCTACAGGCACAACAGCACTGGGGATCTGTGCTTTCCCAGAGACGCAACATCTCATGGCGCTCCGCCGCGGCAGAGCATCTTGCCGAAAAGGAAAACGTCCGCCTACTTCTCCCACAAGGAAGGGCCCAGCCCTGAAGGCTCTTGCTGCTCTTCACGGTGCCTTGGTGCCCTATCTACAGGCACAGCAGCAGTGGGGATCTGTGCTTTCCCAGAGACGCAACATCTCATGGCGCTCGGCCGCGGCAGAGCCTCTTGCCGAAAAGGCAAACGTCCGCCTCCTTCTCCCACAAGGAAGGGCCCAGCCCTCAAAGCTCTTGCTGCTCTTCACGGTGCCTTGGCGCCCTACCTACAGGCACAACAGCACTGGGGATCTGTGCTTTCCCAGAGACGCAACATCTCATGGCGCTCGGCCGCGGCAGAGCCTCTTGCCGAAAAGGCAAACGTCCGGCTCCTTCTCCCACAAGTAAGGGTCCAGACCTCAAAGCTGTTGCTGCTCTTCACGGTGCCTTTGCGCCCTATCTACAGGCACAACAGCCATGGGGATCTGTGCTTTCCCAGAGACGCAACATCTCATGGCGCTCGGCCGCGGCAGAGACTCTTGCCGAAAAGGCAAACGTCCGCCTCCTTCTCCCACAAGGAAGGGCCCAGTCCTCAAAGCTGTTGCTGATCTTCAGGGTGCCTTGGCGCCCTATCTACAGGCACAACAGCAGTGGGGATCTGTGCTTTCCCAGAGACGCAACATCTCATGGCGCTCGGCCGCGGCAGAGCCTCTTGCCGAAAAGGCAAACGTCCGGCTCCTTCTCCCACAAGGAAGGGCCCAGCCCTCAAAGCTCTTGCTGCTCTTCACGGTGCCTTGGCGCCCTACCTACAGGCACAACAGCAGTGGAGATCTGTGCTTTCCCAGAGACGCAACATCTCATGGCGCTCGGCCGCGGCAGAGCCTCTTGCCGAAAAGGCAAACGTCCGGCTCCTTCTCCCACAAGGAAGGGCACAGCCCTGAAAGCTCTTGCTGCTCTTCAGAGTGCCTTGGTGCCCTACCTACAGGCACAACAGCAGTGGGGATCTGTGCTTTCCCAGAGACGCAACATCTCATGGCGCTCGGCCGCGGCAGAGCCTCTTGCCGAAAAGGCAAACGTCCGCCTCCTTCTCCCACAAGGAAGGGCCCAGCCCTGAAAGCTCTTGCTGCTCTTCACGGTGCCTTGGCGCCCTATCTACAGGCACAACAGCAGTGGGGATCTGTGCTTTCCCAGAGACGCAACATCTCATGGCGCTCGGCCGCGGCAGAGCCTCTTGCCGAAAAGGCAAACGTCCGCCTCCTTCTCCCACAAGGAAGGGCCCAGCCCTCAAAGCTCTTGCTGCTCTTCACGGTGCCTTGGCGCCCTACCTACAGGCACAACAGCAGTGGGGATCTGTGCTTTCCCAGAGACGCAACATCTCATGGCGCTCGGCCGCGGCAGAGCCTCTTGCCGAAAAGGCAAACGTCCGCCTCCTTCTCCCACAAGGAAGGGCCCAGCCCTCAAAGCTCTTGCTGCTCTTCACGGTGCCTTGGCGCCCTACCTACAGGCACAACAGCACTGGGGATCTGTGCTTTCCCAGAGACGCAACATCTCATGGCGCTCGGCCGCGGCAGAGCCTCTTGCCGAAAAGGCAAACGTCCGGCTCCTTCTCCCACAAGGAAGGGCCCAGCCCTCAAAGCTGTTGCTGCTCTTCACGGTGCCCTGGCACCTTATCTACAGGCACAACAGCAGTGGGGATCTGTGCTATCCCAGAGACGCAACATCTCATGGCGCTCGGCCGCGGCAGATCCTCTTGCCGAAAAGGCAAACGTCCGCCTCCTTCTCCCACAAGGAAGGGCCCAGCCCTGAAAGCTCTTGCTGCTCTTCACGGTGCCTTGGCGCCCTACCTACAGGCACAACAGCACTGGGGATCTGTGCTTTCCCAGAGACGCAACATCTCATGGCGCTCGGCCGCGGCAGCGCCTCTTGCCGAAAAGGCAAACGTCCGGCTCCTTCTCCCACAAGGAAGGGCCCAGCCCTCAAAGCTCTTGCTGCTCTTCACGGTGCCTTGGCGCCCTACCTACAGGCACAACAGCACTGGGGATCTGTGCTTTCCCAGAGACGCAACATCTCATGGCGCTCGGCATCGGCAGATCCTCTTGCCGAAAAGGCAAACGTCCGGCTTCTTCTCCCACAAGGAAGGGCCCAGCCCTCAAAGCTCTTGCTGCTCTTCACGGTGCCTTGGCGCCCTATCTACAGGCACAACAGCAGTGGGGATCTGTGCTTTCCCAGAGACGCAACATCTCATGGCGCTCGGCCGCGGCAGCGCCTCTTGCCGAAAAGGCAAACGTCCGCCTCCTTCTCCCACAAGGAAGGGCCCAACCTCAAAGCTGTTGCTGCTCTTCACGGTGACTTGGCGCCCTATCTACATGCACAACAGCACTGGGGATCTGTGCTTTCCCAGAGACGCAACATCTCATGGCGCTCGTCCGCGGCAGAGCCTCTTGTCGAAAAGGCAAACGTCCGGCTCCTTCTCCCACAAGGAAGGGCCCAGCCCTCAAAGCTCTTGCTGCTATTCAGGGTGCCTTGGCGCCCTACCTACAGGCACAACAGCACTGGGGATCTGTGCTTTCCCAGAGACGCAACATCTCATGGCGCTCGGCATCGGCCCAGCCTCTTGCCGAAAAGGCAAACGTCCGGCTCCTTCTCCCACAAGGAAGGGCCCAGCCCTCAAAGCTCTTGCTGCTCTTCACGGTGCCTTGGCGCCCTACCTACAGGCACAACAGCACTGGGGATCTGTGCTTTCCCAGAGACGCAACATCTCATGGCGCTCCGCCGCGGCAGAGCCTCTTGCCGAAAAGGAAAACGTCCGCCTCCTTCTCCCACAAGGAAGGGCCCAGCCCTGAAGGCTCTTGCTGCTCTTCACGGTGCCTTGGTGCCCTATCTACAGGCACAACAGCAGTGGGGATCTGTGCTTTCCCAGAGACGCAACATCTCATGGCGCTCGGCCGCGGCAGAGCCTCTTGCCGAAAAGGCAAACGTCCGCCTCCTTCTCCCACAAGGAAGGGCCCAGCCCTCAAAGCTCTTGCTGCTCTTCAGGGTGCCTTGGCGCCCTACCTACAGGCACAACAGCAGTGGGGATCTGTGCTTTCCCAGAGACGCAACATCTCATGGCGCTCGGCCGCGGCAGAGACTCTTGCCAAAAGGCAAACGTCCGGCTCCTTCTCCCACAAGTAAGGGTCCAGACCTCAAAGCTGTTGCTGCTCTTCACGGTGACTTGGTGCCCTATCTACAGGCACAACAGCAGTGGGGATCTGTGCTTTCCCAGAGACGCAACATCTCATGGCGCTCGTCCGCGGCAGAGCCTCTTGTCGAAAAGGCAAACGTCCGGCTCCTTCTCCCACAAGGAAGGGCCCAGCCCTCAAAGCTGTTGCTGCTCTTCAGGGTGCCTTGGCGCCCTATCTACAGGCACAACAGCAGTGGGGATCTGTGCTTTCCCAGAGACGCAACATCTCATGGCGCTCGGCCGCGGCAGAGCCTCTTGCCGAAAAGGCAAACGTCCGGCTCCTTCTCCCACAAGGAAGGGCCCAGCCCTGAAAGTTCTTGCTGCTCTTCACGGTGCCTTGGCGCCCTACCTACAGGCACAACAGCAGTGGGGATCTGTGCTTTCCCAGAGACGCAACATCTCATGGCGCTCGGCCGCGGCAGCGCCTCTTGCCGAAAAGGCAAACGTCCGGCTCCTTCTCCCACAAGGAAGGGCCCAGCCCTCAAAGCTCTTGCTGCTCTTCAGGGTGCCTTGGCGCCCTACCTACAGGCACAACAGCACTGGGGATCTGTGCTTTCCCAGAGACGCAACAACTCATGGCGCTCGGCATCGGCAGAGCCTCTTGCCGAAAAGGCAAACGTCCGGCTCCTTCTCCCACAAGGAAGGGCCCAGCCCTGAAAGCTCTTGCTGCTCTTCACGGTGCCTTGGCGCCCTACCTACAGGCACAACAGCAGTGGGGATCTGTGCTTTCCCAGAGACGCAACATCTCATGGCGCTTGTCCGCGGCAGAGCCTCTTGCCAAAAAGGCAAACGTCCGGCTCCTTCTCCCACAAGGAAGGGCCCAGCCCTCAAAGTTCTTGCTGCTCTTCACGGTGCCTTGGCGCCCTATCTACAGGCACAACAGCAGTGGGGATCTGTGCTTTCCCAGAGACGCAACATCTCATGGCGCTCGGCCGCGGCAGAGCCTCTTGCCGAAAAGGCAAACGTCCGGCTCCTTCTCCCACAAGGAAGGGCCCAGCCCTGAAAGCTCTTGCTGCTCTTCACGGTGCCTTGGCGCCCTACCTACAGGCACAACAGCAGTGGGGATCTGTGCTTTCCCAGAGACGCAACATCTCATGGCGCTCGGCATCGGCAGAGCCACTTGCCGAAAAGGCAAACGTCCGCCTCCTTCTCCCACAAGGAAGGGCCCAGCCCTCAAAGCTCTTGCTGCTCTTCACGGTGCCTTGGCGCCCTACCTACAGGCACAACAGCACTGGGGATCTGTGCTTTCCCAGAGACGCAACATCTCATGGCGCTCCGCCACGGCAGAGCATCTTGCCGAAAAGGAAAACGTCCGCCTACTTCTCCCACAAGGAAGGGCCCAGCCCTGAAGGCTCTTGCTGCTCTTCACGGTGCCTTGGTGCCCTATCTACAGGCACAGCAGCAGTGGGGATCTGTGCTTTCCCAGAGACGCAACATCTCATGGCGCTCGGCCGCGGCAGAGCCTCTTGCCGAAAAGGCAAACGTCCGCCTCCTTCTCCCACAAGGAAGGGCCCAGCCCTGAAAGCTCTTGCTGCTCTTCACGGTGCCTTGGCGCCCTACCTACAGGCACAACAGCACTGGGGATCTGTGCTTTCCCAGAGACGCAACATCTCATGGCGCTCGGCATCGGCAGAGCCTCTTGCGAAAAGGCAAACGTCCGGCTCCTTCTCCCACAAGTAAGGGTCCAGACCTCAAAGCTGTTGCTGCTCTTCACGGTGCCTTTGCGCCCTATCTACAGGCACAACAGCCATGGGGATCTGTGCTTTCCCAGAGACGCAACATCTCATGGCGCTCGGCCGCGGCAGAGACTCTTGCCGAAAAGGCAAACGTCCGCCTCCTTCTCCCACAAGGAAGGGCCCAGCCCTCAAAGCTGTTGCTGATCTTCAGGGTGCCTTGGCGCCCTATCTACAGGCACAACAGCAGTGGGGATCTGTGCTTTCCCAGAGACGCAACATCTCATGGCGCTCGGCCGCGGCAGAGCCTCTTGCCGAAAAGGCAAACGTCCGGCTCCTTCTCCCACAAGGAAGGGCCCAGCCCTCAAAGCTGTTGCTGCTCTTCACGGTGCCTTGGCGCCCTACCTACAGGCACAACAGCAGTGGGGATCTGTGCTTTCCCAGAGACGCAACATCTCATGGCGCTCGGCCGCGGCAGAGCCTCTTGCCGAAAAGGCAAACGTCCGCCTCCTTCTCCCACAAGGAAGGGCCCAGCCCTGAAAGCTCTTGCTGCTCTTCAGAGTGCCTTGGTGCCCTACCTACAGGCACAACAGCAGTGGGGATCTCTGCTTTCCCAGAGACGCAACATCTCATGGCGCTCGGCCGCGGCAGAGCCTCTTGCCGAAAAGGCAAACGTCCGCCTCCTTCTCCCACAAGGAAGGGCCCAGCCCTGAAAGCTCTTGCTGCTCTTCACGGTGCCTTGGCGCCCTATCTACAGGCACAACAGCACTGGGGATCTGTGCTTTCCCAGAGACGCAACATCTCATGGCGCTCGGCCGCGGCAGAGCCTCTTGCCGAAAAGGCAAACGTCCGCCTCTTTCTCCCACAAGGAAGGGCCCAGCCCTCAAAGCTGTTGCTGCTCTTCACGGTGCCTTGGCGCCCTATCTACAGGCACAACAGCAGTGGGGATCTGTGCTTTCCCAGAGACGCAACATCTCATGGCGCTCGGCCGCGGCAGAGCCTCTTGCCGAAAAGGCAAACGTCCGCCTCCTTCTCCCACAAGGAAGGGCCCAGCCCTGAAAGCTCTTGCTGCTCTTCACGGTGCCTTGGCGCCCTACCTACAGGCACAACAGCACTGGGGATCTGTGCTTTCCCAGAGACGCAACATCTCATGGCGCTCGGCATCGGCAGAGCCTCTTGCCGAAAAGGCAAACGTCCGGCTCCTTCTCCCACAAGTAAGGGTCCAGACCTCAAAGCTGTTGCTGCTCTTCACGGTGCCTTTGCGCCCTATCTACAGGCACAACAGCCATGGGGATCTGTGCTTTCCCAGAGACGCAACATCTCATGGCGCTCGGCCGCGGCAGAGACTCTTGCCGAAAAGGCAAACGTCCGCCTCCTTCTCCCACAAGTAAGGGCCCAGCCCTCAAAGCTGTTGCTGCTCTTCACGGTGCCTTGGCGCCCTATCTACAGGCACAACAGCAGTGGGGATCTGTGCTTTCCCAGAGACGCAACATCTCATGGCGCTCGGCCGCGGCAGAGCCTCTTGCCGAAAAGGCAAACGTCCGGCTCCTTCTCCCACAAGGAAGGGCCCAGCCCTCAAAGCTGTTGCTGCTCTTCACGGTGCCTTGGCGCCCTACCTACAGGCACAACAGCAGTGGGGATCTGTGCTTTCCCAGAGACGCAACATCTCATGGCGCTCGGCCGCGGCAGAGCCTCTTGCCGAAAAGGCAAACGTCCGCCTCCTTCTCCCACAAGGAAGGGCCCAGCCCTGAAAGCTCTTGCTGCTCTTCAGAGTGCCTTGGTGCCCTACCTACAGGCACAACAGCAGTGGGGATCTCTGCTTTCCCAGAGACGCAACATCTCATGGCGCTCGGCCGCGGCAGAGCCTCTTGCCGAAAAGGCAAACGTCCGCCTCCTTCTCCCACAAGGAAGGGCCCAGCCCTGAAAGCTCTTGCTGCTCTTCACGGTGCCTTGGCGCCCTATCTACAGGCACAACAGCACTGGGGATCTGTGCTTTCCCAGAGACGCAACATCTCATGGCGCTCGGCCGCGGCAGAGCCTCTTGCCGAAAAGGCAAACGTCCGCCTCTTTCTCCCACAAGGAAGGGCCCCTCCCTGAAAGCTGTTGCTGCTCTTCACGGTGCCTTGGCGCCCTATCTACAGGCACAACAGCAGTGGGGATCTGTGCTTTCCCAGAGACGCAACATCTCATGGCGCTCGGCCGCGGCAGAGCCTCTTGCCGAAAAGGCAAACGTCCGCCTCCTTCTCCCACAAGGAAGGGCCCAGCCCTGAAAGCTCTTGCTGCTCTTCAGGGTGCCTTGGCGCCCTACCTACAGGCACAACAGCAGTGGGGATCTGTGCTTTCCCAGAGACGCAACATCTCATGGCGCTCGGCCGCGGCAGAGACTCTTGCCAAAAAGGCAAACGTCCGCCTCCTTCTCCCACAAGTAAGGGTCCAGACCTCAAAGCTGTTGCTGCTCTTCACGGTGACTTGGCGCCCTATCTACAGGCACAACAGCACTGGGGATCTGTGCTTTCCCAGAGACGCAACATCTCATGGCGCTCGTCCGCGGCAGAGCCTCTTGTCGAAAAGGCAAACGTCCGGCTCCTTCTCCCACAAGGAAGGGCCCAGCCCTCAAAGCTGTTGCTGCTCTTCAGGGTGCCTTGGCGCCCTATCTACAGGCACAACAGCAGTGGGGATCTGTGCTTTCCCAGAGACGCAACATCTCATGGCGCTCGGCCGCGGCAGAGCCTCTTGCCGAAAAGGCAAACGTCCGGCTCCTTCTCCCACAAGGAAGGGCCCAGCCCTGAAAGCTCTTGCTGCTCTTCACGGTGCCTTGGCGCCCTACCTACAGGCACAACAGCACTGGGGATCTGTGCTTTCCCAGAGACGCAACATCTCATGGCGCTCGGCCGCGGCAGCGCCTCTTGCCGAAAAGGCAAACGTCCGGCTCCTTCTCCCACAAGGAAGGGCCCAGCCCTCAAAGCTATTGCTGCTCTTCAGGGTGCCTTGGCGCCCTACCTACAGGCACAACAGCACTGGGGATCTGTGCTTTCCCAGAGACGCAACATCTCATGGCGCTCGGCATCGGCAGAGCCTCTTGCCGAAAAGGCAAACGTCCGGCTCCTTCTCCCACAAGGAAGGGCCCAGCCCTCAAAGCTCTTGCTGCTCTTCACGGTGCCTTGGCGCCCTACCTACAGGCACAACAGCAGTGGGGATCTGTGCTTTCCCAGAGACGCAACATCTCATGGCGCTCGGCCGCGGCAGAGCCTCTTGCCGAAAAGGCAAACGTCCGGCTTCTTCTCCCACAAGGAAGGGCCCAGCCCTCAAAGTTCTTGCTGCTCTTCACGGTGCCTTGGCGCCCTATCTACAGGCACAACAGCAGTGGGGATCTGTGCTTTCCCAGAGACGCAACATCTCATGGCGCTCGGCCGCGGCAGAGCCTCTTGCCGAAAAGGCAAACGTCCGGCTCCTTCTCCCACAAGGAAGGGCCCAGCCCTGAAAGCTCTTGCTGCTCTTCACGGTGCCTTGGCGCCCTACCTACAGGCACAACAGCACTGGGGATCTGTGCTTTCCCAGAGACGCAACATCTCATGGCGCTCGGCCGCGGCAGAGCCTCTTGCCGAAAAGGCAAACGTCCGGCTCCTTCTCCCACAAGGAAGGGCCCAGCCCTCAAAGCTGTTGCTGCTCTTCACGGTGCCCTGGCGCCCTATCTACAGGCACAACAGCAGTGGGGATCTGTGCTATCCCAGAGACGCAACATCTCATGGCGCTCGGCCGCGGCAGATCCTCTTGCCGAAAAGGCAAACGTCCGCCTCCTTCTCCCACAAGGAAGGGCCCAGCCCTGAAAGCTCTTGCTGCTCTTCACGGTGCCTTGGCGCCCTACCTACAGGCACAACAGCACTGGGGATCTGTGCTTTCCCAGAGACGCAACATCTCATGGCGCTCGGCCCGCGGCAGAGCCTCTTGCCGAAAAGGCAAACGTCCGGCTCCTTCTCCCACAAGGAAGGGCCCAGCCCTCAAAGCTCTTGCTGCTCTTCACTTATGCTTGGCGCCCTACCTACAGGCACAACAGCACTGGGGATCTGTGCTTTCCCAGAGACGCAACATCTCATGGCGCTCGGCATCGGCAGAGCCTCTTGCCGAAAAGGCAAACGTCCGGCTCCTTCTCCCACAAGGAAGGGCCCAGCCCTCAAAGCTGTTGCTGCTCTTCACGGTGCCTTGGCGCCCTACCTACAGGCACAACATCACTGGGGATCTGTGCTTTCCCAGAGACGCAACATCTCATGGCGCTCGGCCGCGGCAGCGCCTCTTGCCGAAAAGGCAAACGTCCGCCTCCTTCTCCCACAAGGAAGGGCCCAACCTCAAAGCTGTTGCTGCTCTTCACGGTGACTTGGCGCCCTATCTACAGGCACAACAGCAGTGGGGATCTGTGCTTTCCCAGAGACACAACATCTCATGGCGCTCCGCCGCGGCAGAGCCTCTTGTCGAAAAGGCAAACGTCCGGCTCCTTCTCCCACAAGGAAGGGCCCAGCCCTCAAAGCTGTTGCTGCTCTTCACGGTGCCTTGGCGCCCTATCTACAGGCACAAGAGCAGTGGGGATCTGTGCTTTCCCAGAGACGCAACATCTCATGGCGCTCTGCCGCGGCAGAGCCTCTTGCCGAAAAGGCAAACGTCCGGCTCCTTCTCCCACAAGGAAGGGCCCAGCCCTGAAAGCTCTTGCTGCTCTTCACGGTGCCTTGGCGCCCTATCTACAGGCACAAGAGCAGTGGGGATCTGTGCTTTCCCAGAGACGCAACATCTCATGGCGCTCGGCCGCGGCAGAGCCTCTTGCCGAAAAGGCAAACGTCCGCCTCCTTCTCCCACAAGGAAGGGCCCAGCCCTCAAAGCTCTTGCTGCTCTTCAGGGTGCCTTGGCGCCCTACCTACAGGCACAACAGCAGTGGGGATCTGTGCTTTCCCAGAGACGCAACATCTCATGGCGCTCGGCATCGGCAGAGCCTCTTGCCGAAAAGGCAAACGTCCGCCTCCTTCTCCCACAAGGAAGGGCCCAGCCCTCAAAGCTGTTGCTGCTCTTCACGGTGCCTTGGCGCCCTACCTACAGGCACAACAGCAGTGGGGATCTGTGCTTTCCCAGAGACGCAACATCTCATGGCGCTCGGCCGCGGCAGAGCCTCTTGCCGAAAAGGCAAACGTCCGCCTCCTTCTCCCACAAGGAAGGGCCCAGCCCTGAAAGCTCTTGCTGCTCTTCAGAGTGCCTTGGTGCCCTACCTACAGGCACAACAGCAGTGGGGATCTCTGCTTTCCCAGAGACGCAACATCTCATGGCGCTCGGCCGCGGCAGAGCCTCTTGCCGAAAAGGCAAACGTCCGCCTCCTTCTCCCACAAGGAAGGGCCCAGCCCTGAAAGCTCTTGCTGCTCTTCACGGTGCCTTGGCGCCCTATCTACAGGCACAACAGCACTGGGGATCTGTGCTTTCCCAGAGACGCAACATCTCATGGCGCTCGGCCGCGGCAGAGCCTCTTGCCGAAAAGGCAAACGTCCGCCTCTTTCTCCCACAAGGAAGGGCCCAGCCCTCAAAGCTGTTGCTGCTCTTCACGGTGCCTTGGCGCCCTATCTACAGGCACAACAGCAGTGGGGATCTGTGCTTTCCCAGAGACGCAACATCTCATGGCGCTCGGCCGCGGCAGAGCCTCTTGCCGAAAAGGCAAACGTCCGCCTCCTTCTCCCACAAGGAAGGGCCCAGCCCTGAAAGCTCTTGCTGCTCTTCACGGTGCCTTGGCGCCCTACCTACAGGCACAACAGCACTGGGGATCTGTGCTTTCCCAGAGACGCAACATCTCATGGCGCTCGGCATCGGCAGAGCCTCTTGCCGAAAAGGCAAACGTCCGGCTCCTTCTCCCACAAGTAAGGGTCCAGACCTCAAAGCTGTTGCTGCTCTTCACGGTGCCTTTGCGCCCTATCTACAGGCACAACAGCCATGGGGATCTGTGCTTTCCCAGAGACGCAACATCTCATGGCGCTCGGCCGCGGCAGAGACTCTTGCCGAAAAGGCAAACGTCCGCCTCCTTCTCCCACAAGTAAGGGCCCAGCCCTCAAAGCTGTTGCTGCTCTTCACGGTGCCTTGGCGCCCTATCTACAGGCACAACAGCAGTGGGGATCTGTGCTTTCCCAGAGACGCAACATCTCATGGCGCTCGGCCGCGGCAGAGCCTCTTGCCGAAAAGGCAAACGTCCGGCTCCTTCTCCCACAAGGAAGGGCCCAGCCCTCAAAGCTGTTGCTGCTCTTCACGGTGCCTTGGCGCCCTACCTACAGGCACAACAGCAGTGGGGATCTGTGCTTTCCCAGAGACGCAACATCTCATGGCGCTCGGCCGCGGCAGAGCCTCTTGCCGAAAAGGCAAACGTCCGCCTCCTTCTCCCACAAGGAAGGGCCCAGCCCTGAAAGCTCTTGCTGCTCTTCAGAGTGCCTTGGTGCCCTACCTACAGGCACAACAGCAGTGGGGATCTCTGCTTTCCCAGAGACGCAACATCTCATGGCGCTCGGCCGCGGCAGAGCCTCTTGCCGAAAAGGCAAACGTCCGCCTCCTTCTCCCACAAGGAAGGGCCCAGCCCTGAAAGCTCTTGCTGCTCTTCACGGTGCCTTGGCGCCCTATCTACAGGCACAACAGCACTGGGGATCTGTGCTTTCCCAGAGACGCAACATCTCATGGCGCTCGGCCGCGGCAGAGCCTCTTGCCGAAAAGGCAAACGTCCGCCTCTTTCTCCCACAAGGAAGGGCCCCTCCCTGAAAGCTGTTGCTGCTCTTCACGGTGCCTTGGCGCCCTATCTACAGGCACAACAGCAGTGGGGATCTGTGCTTTCCCAGAGACGCAACATCTCATGGCGCTCGGCCGCGGCAGAGCCTCTTGCCGAAAAGGCAAACGTCCGCCTCCTTCTCCCACAAGGAAGGGCCCAGCCCTGAAAGCTCTTGCTGCTCTTCAGGGTGCCTTGGCGCCCTACCTACAGGCACAACAGCAGTGGGGATCTGTGCTTTCCCAGAGACGCAACATCTCATGGCGCTCGGCCGCGGCAGAGACTCTTGCCAAAAAGGCAAACGTCCGCCTCCTTCTCCCACAAGTAAGGGTCCAGACCTCAAAGCTGTTGCTGCTCTTCACGGTGACTTGGCGCCCTATCTACAGGCACAACAGCACTGGGGATCTGTGCTTTCCCAGAGACGCAACATCTCATGGCGCTCGTCCGCGGCAGAGCCTCTTGTCGAAAAGGCAAACGTCCGGCTCCTTCTCCCACAAGGAAGGGCCCAGCCCTCAAAGCTGTTGCTGCTCTTCAGGGTGCCTTGGCGCCCTATCTACAGGCACAACAGCAGTGGGGATCTGTGCTTTCCCAGAGACGCAACATCTCATGGCGCTCGGCCGCGGCAGAGCCTCTTGCCGAAAAGGCAAACGTCCGGCTCCTTCTCCCACAAGGAAGGGCCCAGCCCTGAAAGCTCTTGCTGCTCTTCACGGTGCCTTGGCGCCCTACCTACAGGCACAACAGCACTGGGGATCTGTGCTTTCCCAGAGACGCAACATCTCATGGCGCTCGGCCGCGGCAGCGCCTCTTGCCGAAAAGGCAAACGTCCGGCTCCTTCTCCCACAAGGAAGGGCCCAGCCCTCAAAGCTATTGCTGCTCTTCAGGGTGCCTTGGCGCCCTACCTACAGGCACAACAGCACTGGGGATCTGTGCTTTCCCAGAGACGCAACATCTCATGGCGCTCGGCATCGGCAGAGCCTCTTGCCGAAAAGGCAAACGTCCGGCTCCTTCTCCCACAAGGAAGGGCCCAGCCCTCAAAGCTCTTGCTGCTCTTCACGGTGCCTTGGCGCCCTACCTACAGGCACAACAGCAGTGGGGATCTGTGCTTTCCCAGAGACGCAACATCTCATGGCGCTCGGCCGCGGCAGAGCCTCTTGCCGAAAAGGCAAACGTCCGGCTTCTTCTCCCACAAGGAAGGGCCCAGCCCTCAAAGTTCTTGCTGCTCTTCACGGTGCCTTGGCGCCCTATCTACAGGCACAACAGCAGTGGGGATCTGTGCTTTCCCAGAGACGCAACATCTCATGGCGCTCGGCCGCGGCAGAGCCTCTTGCCGAAAAGGCAAACGTCCGGCTCCTTCTCCCACAAGGAAGGGCCCAGCCCTGAAAGCTCTTGCTGCTCTTCACGGTGCCTTGGCGCCCTACCTACAGGCACAACAGCACTGGGGATCTGTGCTTTCCCAGAGACGCAACATCTCATGGCGCTCGGCCGCGGCAGAGCCTCTTGCCGAAAAGGCAAACGTCCGGCTCCTTCTCCCACAAGGAAGGGCCCAGCCCTCAAAGCTGTTGCTGCTCTTCACGGTGCCCTGGCGCCCTATCTACAGGCACAACAGCAGTGGGGATCTGTGCTATCCCAGAGACGCAACATCTCATGGCGCTCGGCCGCGGCAGATCCTCTTGCCGAAAAGGCAAACGTCCGCCTCCTTCTCCCACAAGGAAGGGCCCAGCCCTGAAAGCTCTTGCTGCTCTTCACGGTGCCTTGGCGCCCTACCTACAGGCACAACAGCACTGGGGATCTGTGCTTTCCCAGAGACGCAACATCTCATGGCGCTCGGCCGCGGCAGAGCCTCTTGCCGAAAAGGCAAACGTCCGGCTCCTTCTCCCACAAGGAAGGGCCCAGCCCTCAAAGCTCTTGCTGCTCTTCACTTATGCTTGGCGCCCTACCTACAGGCACAACAGCACTGGGGATCTGTGCTTTCCCAGAGACGCAACATCTCATGGCGCTCGGCATCGGCAGAGCCTCTTGCCGAAAAGGCAAACGTCCGGCTCCTTCTCCCACAAGGAAGGGCCCAGCCCTCAAAGCTGTTGCTGCTCTTCACGGTGCCTTGGCGCCCTACCTACAGGCACAACATCACTGGGGATCTGTGCTTTCCCAGAGACGCAACATCTCATGGCGCTCGGCCGCGGCAGCGCCTCTTGCCGAAAAGGCAAACGTCCGCCTCCTTCTCCCACAAGGAAGGGCCCAACCTCAAAGCTGTTGCTGCTCTTCACGGTGACTTGGCGCCCTATCTACAGGCACAACAGCAGTGGGGATCTGTGCTTTCCCAGAGACACAACATCTCATGGCGCTCCGCCGCGGCAGAGCCTCTTGTCGAAAAGGCAAACGTCCGGCTCCTTCTCCCACAAGGAAGGGCCCAGCCCTCAAAGCTGTTGCTGCTCTTCACGGTGCCTTGGCGCCCTATCTACAGGCACAAGAGCAGTGGGGATCTGTGCTTTCCCAGAGACGCAACATCTCATGGCGCTCTGCCGCGGCAGAGCCTCTTGCCGAAAAGGCAAACGTCCGGCTCCTTCTCCCACAAGGAAGGGCCCAGCCCTGAAAGCTCTTGCTGCTCTTCACGGTGCCTTGGCGCCCTATCTACAGGCACAAGAGCAGTGGGGATCTGTGCTTTCCCAGAGACGCAACATCTCATGGCGCTCGGCCGCGGCAGAGCCTCTTGCCGAAAAGGCAAACGTCCGCCTCCTTCTCCCACAAGGAAGGGCCCAGCCCTCAAAGCTCTTGCTGCTCTTCAGGGTGCCTTGGCGCCCTACCTACAGGCACAACAGCAGTGGGGATCTGTGCTTTCCCAGAGACGCAACATCTCATGGCGCTCGGCATCGGCAGAGCCTCTTGCCGAAAAGGCAAACGTCTGGCTCCTTCTCCCACAAGGAAGGGCCCAGCCCTCAAAGCTGTTGCTGCTCTTCACGGTGCCTTGGCGCCCTATCTACAGGCACAACAGCAGTGGGGATCTGTGCTTTCCCAGAGACGCAACATCTCATGGCGCTCGGCCGCGGCAGAGCCTCTTGCCGAAAAGGCAAACGTCCGCCTCCTTCTCCCACAAGGAAGGGCCCAGCCCTGAAAGCTCTTGCTGCTCTTCACGGTGCCTTGGCGCCCTACCTACAGGCACAACAGCACTGGGGATCTGTGCTTTCCCAGAGACGCAACATCTCATGGCGCTCGGCATCGGCAGAGCCTCTTGCCGAAAAGGCAAACGTCCGGCTCCTTCTCCCACAAGTAAGGGTCCAGACCTCAAAGCTGTTGCTGCTCTTCACGGTGCCTTTGCGCCCTATCTACAGGCACAACAGCCATGGGGATCTGTGCTTTCCCAGAGACGCAACATCTCATGGCGCTCGGCCGCGGCAGAGACTCTTGCCGAAAAGGCAAACGTCCGCCTCCTTCTCCCACAAGTAAGGGCCCAGCCCTCAAAGCTGTTGCTGCTCTTCACGGTGCCTTGGCGCCCTATCTACAGGCACAACAGCAGTGGGGATCTGTGCTTTCCCAGAGACGCAACATCTCATGGCGCTCGGCCGCGGCAGAGCCTCTTGCCGAAAAGGCAAACGTCCGGCTCCTTCTCCCACAAGGAAGGGCCCAGCCCTCAAAGCTGTTGCTGCTCTTCACGGTGCCTTGGCGCCCTACCTACAGGCACAACAGCAGTGGGGATCTGTGCTTTCCCAGAGACGCAACATCTCATGGCGCTCGGCCGCGGCAGAGCCTCTTGCCGAAAAGGCAAACGTCCGCCTCCTTCTCCCACAAGGAAGGGCCCAGCCCTGAAAGCTCTTGCTGCTCTTCAGAGTGCCTTGGTGCCCTACCTACAGGCACAACAGCAGTGGGGATCTCTGCTTTCCCAGAGACGCAACATCTCATGGCGCTCGGCCGCGGCAGAGCCTCTTGCCGAAAAGGCAAACGTCCGCCTCCTTCTCCCACAAGGAAGGGCCCAGCCCTGAAAGCTCTTGCTGCTCTTCACGGTGCCTTGGCGCCCTATCTACAGGCACAACAGCACTGGGGATCTGTGCTTTCCCAGAGACGCAACATCTCATGGCGCTCGGCCGCGGCAGAGCCTCTTGCCGAAAAGGCAAACGTCCGCCTCTTTCTCCCACAAGGAAGGGCCCAGCCCTCAAAGCTGTTGCTGCTCTTCACGGTGCCTTGGCGCCCTATCTACAGGCACAACAGCAGTGGGGATCTGTGCTTTCCCAGAGACGCAACATCTCATGGCGCTCGGCCCGCGGCAGAGCCTCTTGCCGAAAAGGCAAACGTCCGCCTCCTTCTCCCACAAGGAAGGGCCCAGCCCTGAAAGCTCTTGCTGCTCTTCAGGGTGCCTTGGCGCCCTACCTACAGGCACAACAGCAGTGGGGATCTGTGCTTTCCCAGAGACGCAACATCTCATGGCGCTCGGCCGCGGGCAGAGACTCTTGCCAAAAAGGCAAACGTCCGCCTCCTTCTCCCACAAGTAAGGGTCCAGACCTCAAAGCTGTTGCTGCTCTTCACGGTGACTTGGCGCCCTATCTACAGGCACAACAGCACTGGGGATCTGTGCTTTCCCAGAGACGCAACATCTCATGGCGCTCGTCCGCGGCAGAGCCTCTTGTCGAAAAGGCAAACGTCCGGCTCCTTCTCCCACAAGGAAGGGCCCAGCCCTCAAAGCTGTTGCTGCTCTTCAGGGTGCCTTGGCGCCCTATCTACAGGCACAACAGCAGTGGGGATCTGTGCTTTCCCAGAGACGCAACATCTCATGGCGCTCGGCCGCGGCAGAGCCTCTTGCCGAAAAGGCAAACGTCCGGCTCCTTCTCCCACAAGGAAGGGCCCAGCCCTGAAAGCTCTTGCTGCTCTTCACGGTGCCTTGGCGCCCTACCTACAGGCACAACAGCACTGGGGATCTGTGCTTTCCCAGAGACGCAACATCTCATGGCGCTCGGCCGCGGCAGCGCCTCTTGCCGAAAAGGCAAACGTCCGGCTCCTTCTCCCACAAGGAAGGGCCCAGCCCTCAAAGCTATTGCTGCTCTTCAGGGTGCCTTGGCGCCCTACCTACAGGCACAACAGCACTGGGGATCTGTGCTTTCCCAGAGACGCAACATCTCATGGCGCTCGGCATCGGCAGAGCCTCTTGCCGAAAAGGCAAACGTCCGGCTCCTTCTCCCACAAGGAAGGGCCCAGCCCTCAAAGCTCTTGCTGCTCTTCACGGTGCCTTGGCGCCCTACCTACAGGCACAACAGCAGTGGGGATCTGTGCTTTCCCAGAGACGCAACATCTCATGGCGCTCGGCCGCGGCAGAGCCTCTTGCCGAAAAGGCAAACGTCCGGCTTCTTCTCCCACAAGGAAGGGCCCAGCCCTGAAAGCTGTTGCTGCTCTTCACGGTGCCTTGGCGCCCTATCTACAGGCACAACAGCAGTGGGGATCTGTGCTTTCCCAGAGACGCAACATCTCATGGCGCTCGGCCGCGGCAGAGCCTCTTGCCGAAAAGGCAAACGTCCGGCTCCTTCTCCCACAAGGAAGGGCCCAGCCCTGAAAGCTCTTGCTGCTCTTCACGGTGCCTTGGCGCCCTACCTACAGGCACAACAGCACTGGGGATCTGTGCTTTCCCAGAGACGCAACATCTCATGGCGCTCGGCCGCGGCAGAGCCTCTTGCCGAAAAGGCAAACGTCCGGCTCCTTCTCCCACAAGGAAGGGCCCAGCCCTCAAAGCTGTTGCTGCTCTTCACGGTGCCCTGGCGCCCTATCTACAGGCACAACAGCAGTGGGGATCTGTGCTATCCCAGAGACGCAACATCTCATGGCGCTCGGCCGCGGCAGATCCTCTTGCCGAAAAGGCAAACGTCCGCCTCCTTCTCCCACAAGGAAGGGCCCAGCCCTGAAAGCTCTTGCTGCTCTTCACGGTGCCTTGGCGCCCTACCTACAGGCACAACAGCACTGGGGATCTGTGCTTTCCCAGAGACGCAATATCTCATGGCGCTCGGCCGCGGCAGAGCCTCTTGCCGAAAAGGCAAACGTCCGGCTCCTTCTCCCACAAGGAAGGGCCCAGCCCTCAAAGCTCTTGCTGCTCTTCACTTATGCTTGGCGCCCTACCTACAGGCACAACAGCACTGGGGATCTGTGCTTTCCCAGAGACGCAACATCTCATGGCGCTCGGCATCGGCAGAGCCTCTTGCCGAAAAGGCAAACGTCCGGCTCCTTCTCCCACAAGGAAGGGCCCAGCCCTCAAAGCTGTTGCTGCTCTTCACGGTGCCTTGGCGCCCTACCTACAGGCACAACATCACTGGGGATCTGTGCTTTCCCAGAGACGCAACATCTCATGGCGCTCGGCCGCGGCAGCGCCTCTTGCCGAAAAGGCAAACGTCCGCCTCCTTCTCCCACAAGGAAGGGCCCAACCTCAAAGCTGTTGCTGCTCTTCACGGTGACTTGGCGCCCTATCTACAGGCACAACAGCAGTGGGGATCTGTGCTTTCCCAGAGACACAACATCTCATGGCGCTCGTCCGCGGCAGAGCCTCTTGTCGAAAAGGCAAACGTCCGGCTCCTTCTCCCACAAGGAAGGGCCCAGCCCTCAAAGCTGTTGCTGCTCTTCACGGTGCCTTGGCGCCCTATCTACAGGCACAAGAGCAGTGGGGATCTGTGCTTTCCCAGAGACGCAACATCTCATGGCGCTCTGCCGCGGCAGAGCCTCTTGCCGAAAAGGCAAACGTCCGGCTCCTTCTCCCACAAGGAAGGGCCCAGCCCTGAAAGCTCTTGCTGCTCTTCACGGTGCCTTGGCGCCCTATCTACAGGCACAAGAGCAGTGGGGATCTGTGCTTTCCCAGAGACGCAACATCTCATGGCGCTCGGCCGCGGCAGAGCCTCTTGCCGAAAAGGCAAACGTCCGCCTCCTTCTCCCACAAGGAAGGGCCCAGCCCTCAAAGCTCTTGCTGCTCTTCACGGTGCCTTGGCGCCCTACCTACAGGCACAACAGCAGTGGGGATCTGTGCTTTCCCAGAGACGCAACATCTCATGGCGCTCGGCATCGGCAGAGCCTCTTGCCGAAAAGGCAAACGTCTGGCTCCTTCTCCCACAAGGAAGGGCCCAGCCCTCAAAGCTCTTGCTGCTCTTCACGGTGCCTTGGCGCCCTACCTACAGGCACAACAGCACTGGGGATCTGTGCTTTCCCAGAGACGCAACATCTCATGGCGCTCCGCCGCGGCAGAGCCTCTTGCCGAAAAGGCAAACGTCCGCCTCCTTCTCCCACAAGGAAGGGCCCAGCCCTGAAGGCTCTTGCTGCTCTTCACGGTGCCTTGGTGCCCTATCTACAGGCACAACAGCAGTGGGGATCTGTGCTTTCCCAGAGACGCAACATCTCATGGCGCTCGGCCGCGGCAGAGCCTCTTGCCGAAAAGGCAAACGTCCGCCTCCTTCTCCCACAAGGAAGGGCCCAGCCCTGAAAGCTCTTGCTGCTCTTCAGGGTGCCTTGGCGCCCTACCTACAGGCACAACAGCAGTGGGGATCTGTGCTTTCCCAGAGACGCAACATCTCATGGCGCTCGGCCGCGGCAGAGCCTCTTGCCGAAAAGGCAAACGTCCGGCTCCTTCTCCCACAAGTAAGGGCCCAGCCCTGAAAGCTCTTGCTGCTCTTCAGGGTGCCTTGGCGCCCTATCTACAGGCACAACAGCACTGGGGATCTGTGCTTTCCCAGAGACGCAACATCTCATGGCGCTCGTCCGCGGCAGAGCCTCTTGTCGAAAAGGCAAACATCCGGCTCCTTCTCCCACAAGGAAGGGCCCAGCCCTCAAAGCTGTTGCTGCTCTTCAGGGTGCCTTGGCGCCCTACCTACAGGCACAACAGCACTGGGGATCTGTGCTTTCCCAGAGACGCAACATCTCATGGCGCTCGGCCGCGGCAGAGCCTCTTGCCGAAAAGGCAAACGTCCGGCTCCTTCTCCCACAAGGAAGGGCCCAGCCCTGAAAGTTCTTGCTGCTCTTCACGGTGCCTTGGCGCCCTACCTACAGGCACAAGAGCAGTGGGGATCTGTGCTTTCCCAGAGACGCAACATCTCATGGCGCTCGGCCGCGGCAGAGCCTCTTGCCGAAAAGGCAAACGTCCGGCTCCTTCTCCCACAAGGAAGGGCCCAGCCCTCAAAGCTCTTGCTGCTCTTCAGGGTGCCTTGGCGCCCTACCTACAGGCACAACAGCACTGGGGATCTGTGCTTTCCCAGAGACGCAACATCTCATGGCGCTCGGCATCGGCAGAGCCTCTTGCCGAAAAGGCAAACGTCCGGCTCCTTCTCCCACAAGGAAGGGCCCAGCCCTCAAAGCTCTTGCTGCTCTTCACGGTGCCTTGGCGCCCTATCTACAGGCACAACAGCCATGGGGATCTGTGCTTTCCCAGAGACGCAACATCTCATGGCGCTCGGCCACGGCAGAGACTCTTGCCGAAAAGGCAAACGTCCGCCTCCTTCTCCCACAAGGAAGGGCCCAGTCCTCAAAGCTGTTGCTGATCTTCAGGGTGCCTTGGCGCCCTATCTACAGGCACAACAGCAGTGGGGATCTGTGCTTTCCCAGAGACGCAACATCTCATGGCGCTTGGCCGCGGCAGAGACTCTTGCCGAAAAGGCAAACGTCCGGCTCCTTCTCCCACAAGGAAGGGCCCAGCCCTCAAAGCTCTTGCTGCTCTTCAGGGTGCCTTGGCGCCCTATCTACAGGCACAACAGCACTGGGGATCTGTGCTTTCCCAGAGACGCAACATCTCATGGCGCTCTGCCGCGGCAGAGCCTCTTGCCGAAAAGGCAAACGTCCGGCTCCTTCTCCCACAAGGAAGGGCCCAGCCCTGAAAGCTCTTGCTGCTCTTCACGGTGCCTTGGCGCCCTATCTACAGGCACAACAGCCATGGGGATCTGTGCTTTCCCAGAGACGCAACATCTCATGGCGCTCGGCCGCGGCAGAGACTCTTGCCGAAAAGGCAAACGTCCGCCTCCTTCTCCAACAAGGAAGGGCCCAGTCCTCAAAGCTGTTGCTGATCTTCAGGGTGCCTTGGCGCCCTATCTACAGGCACAACAGCAGTGGGGATCTGTGCTTTCCCAGAGACGCAACATCTCATGGCGCTTGGCCGCGGCAGAGCCTCTTGCCGAAAAGGCAAACGTCCGGCTCCTTCTCCCACAAGGAAGGGCCCAGCCCTCAAAGCTCTTGCTGCTCTTCAGGGTGCCTTGGCGCCCTATCTACAGGCACAACAGCACTGGGGATCTGTGCTTTCCCAGAGACGCAACATCTCATGGCGCTCTGCCGCGGCAGAGCCTCTTGCCGAAAAGGCAAACGTCCGGCTCCTTCTCCCACAAGGAAGGGCCCAGCCCTGAAAGCTCTTGCTGCTCTTCACGGTGCCTTGGCGCCCTATCTACAGGCACAAGAGCAGTGGGGATCTGTGCTTTCCCAGAGACGCAACATCTCATGGCGCTCGGCCGCGGCAGAGCCTCTTGCCGAAAAGGCAAACGTCCGCCTCCTTCTCCCACAAGGAAGGGCCCAGCCCTCAAAGCTCTTGCTGCTCTTCAGGGTGCCTTGGCGCCCTACCTACAGGCACAACAGCAGTGGGGATCTGTGCTTTCCCAGAGACGCAACATCTCATGGCGCTCGGCATCGGCAGAGCCTCTTGCCGAAAAGGCAAACGTCCGCCTCCTTCTCCCACAAGGAAGGGCCCAGCCCTCAAAGCTCTTGCTGCTCTTCACGGTGCCTTGGCGCCCTACCTACAGGCACAACAGCACTGGGGATCTGTGCTTTCCCAGAGACGCAACATCTCATGGCGCTCCGCCGCGGCAGAGCCTCTTGCCGAAAAGGCAAACGTCCGCCTCCTTCTCCCACAAGGAAGGGCCCAGCCCTGAAGGCTCTTGCTGCTCTTCACGGTGCCTTGGTGCCGTATCTACAGGCACAACAGCAGTGGGGATCTGTGCTTTCCCAGAGACGCAACATCTCATGGCGCTCGGCCGCGGCAGAGCCTCTTGCCGAAAAGGCAAACGTCCGCCTCCTTCTCCCACAAGGAAGGGCCCAGCCCTGAAAGCTCTTGCTGCTCTTCAGGGTGCCTTGGCGCCCTACCTACAGGCACAACAGCAGTGGGGATCTGTGCTTTCCCAGAGACGCAACATCTCATGGCGCTCGGCCGCGGCAGAGCCTCTTGCCGAAAAGGCAAACGTCCGGCTCCTTCTCCCACAAGTAAGGGTCCAGACTTCAAAGCTGTTGCTGCTCTTCACGGTGACTTGGCGCCCTATCTACAGGCACAACAGCACTGGGGATCTGTGCTTTCCCAGAGACGCAACATCTCATGGCGCTCGTCCGCGGCAGAGCCTCTTGTCGAAAAGGCAAACGTCCGGCTCCTTCTCCCACAAGGAAGGGCCCAGCCCTCAAAGCTGTTGCTGCTCTTCAGGGTGCCTTGGCGCCCTACCTACAGGCACAACAGCACTGGGGATCTGTGCTTTCCCAGAGACGCAACATCTCATGGCGCTCGGCCGCGGCAGAGCCTCTTGCCGAAAAGGCAAACGTCCGGCTCCTTCTCCCACAAGGAAGGGCCCAGCCCTGAAAGTTCTTGCTGCTCTTCACGGTGCCTTGGCGCCCTACCTACAGGCACAAGAGCAGTGGGGATCTGTGCTTTCCCAGAGACGCAACATCTCATGGCGCTCGGCCGCGGCAGAGCCTCTTGCCGAAAAGGCAAACGTCCGGCTCCTTCTCCCACAAGGAAGGGCCCAGCCCTGAAAGCTCTTGCTGCTCTTCAGGGTGCCTTGGCGCCCTACCTACAGGCACAACAGCACTGGGGATCTGTGCTTTCCCAGAGACGCAACATCTCATGGCGCTCGGCATCGGCAGAGCCTCTTGCCGAAAAGGCAAACGTCCGGCTCCTTCTCCCACAAGGAAGGGCCCAGCCCTCAAAGCTCTTGCTGCTCTTCACGGTGCCTTGGCGCCCTATCTACAGGCACAACAGCCATGGGGATCTGTGCTTTCCCAGAGACGCAACATCTCATGGCGCTCGGCCGCGGCAGAGACTCTTGCCGAAAAGGCAAACGTCCGCCTCCTTCTCCCACAAGGAAGGGCCCAGTCCTCAAAGCTGTTGCTGATCTTCAGGGTGCCTTGGCGCCCTATCTACAGGCACAACAGCAGTGGGGATCTGTGCTTTCCCAGAGACGCAACATCTCATGGCGCTTGGCCGCGGCAGAGACTCTTGCCGAAAAGGCAAACGTCCGGCTCCTTCTCCCACAAGGAAGGGCCCAGCCCTGAAAGCTCTTGCTGCTCTTCAGAGTGTCTTGGTGCCCTACCTACAGGCACAACAGCAGTGGGGATCTGTGCTTTCCCAGAGACGCAACATCTCATGGCGCTCGGCCGCGGCAGAGCCTCTTGCCGAAAAGGCAAACGTCCGGCTCCTTCTCCCACAAGGAAGGGCCCAGCCCTGAAAGCTCTTGCTGCTCTTCACGGTGCCTTGGCGCCCTACCTACAGGCACAACAGCAGTGGGGATCTGTGCTTTCCCAGAGATGCAACATCTCATGGCGCTCGGCCGCGGCAGAGCCTCTTGCCGAAAAGGCAAACGTCCGCCTCCTTCTCCCACAAGGAAGGGCCCAGCCCTGAAAGCTCTTGCTGCTCTTCACGGTGCCTTGGTGCCCTACCTACAGGCACAAGAGCACTGGGGATCTGTGCTTTCCCAGAGACGCAACATCTCATGGCGCTCGGCCGCGGCAGAGCCTCTTGCCGAAAAGGCAAACGTCTGCCTCCTTCTCCCACAAGGAAGGGCCCAGCCCTGAAAGCTGTTGCTGCTCTTCACGGTGCCTTGGCGCCCTACCTACAGGCACAGGAGCACTGGGGATCTGTGCTTTCCCAGAGACGCAACATCTCATGGCGCTCGGCCGCGGCAGAGCCTCTTGCCGAAAAGGCAAACGTCCAGCTCCTTCTCCGACAAGGAAGAGCCCAGCCCTGAAAGCTGTTCCTGCTCTTCATTGTAGCTTGGTGCCCTATCTACAGGCACAACAGCAGTGGGGATCTGTGCTTTCCCAGAGACGCAACATCTCATGGCGCTCGGCCGCGGCAGAGCCTCTTGCCGAAAAGGCAAACGTCCAGCTCCTTCTCCCACACGGAAGGGCCCAGCCCTGAAAGCTGTTCCTGCTCTTCACTGTACCTTGGCGCCCTATCTACAGGCACAACAGCAGTGGGGATCTGTGCTTTCCCAGAGACGCAACATCTCATGGCGCTCGGTCGCGGCAGAGCCTCTTGCCGAAAAGACAAACGTCCGCCTCCTTCTCCCACAAGGAAGGGCCCAGCCCTCAAAGCTCTTGCTGCTCTTCACGGTGCCTTGGCGCCCTATCTACAGGCACAACAGCAGTGGGGATCTGTGCTTTCCCAGAGACGCAACATCTCATGGCGCTCGGCCGCAGCAGAGCCTCTTGCCGAAAAAGCAAACGTCCGGCTCCTTCTCCACAAGGAAGGGCCCAGCCCTGAAAGCTCTTGCTGCTCTTCACGGTGCCTTGGCGCCCTATCTACAGGCACAACAGCAGTGCGGATCTGTGCTTTCCCAGAGACGCAACATCTCATGGCGCTCGGCCGCGGCAGAGCCTCTTGCCGAAAAGGCAAACGTCCGCCTCCTTCTCCCACAAGGAAGAGCCCAGCCCTGAAAGCTGTTCCTGCTCTTCACTGTAGCTTGGTGCCCTATCTACAGGCACAACAGCAGTGGGGATCTGTGCTTTCCCAGAGACGCAACATCTCATGGCGCTCGGCCGCGACAGAGCCTCTTGCCGAAAAGGCAAACGTCCAGCTCCTTCTCCCAAACGGAAGGGCCCAGCCCTGAAAGCTGTTCCTGCTCTTCACTGTACCTTGGCGCCCTATCTACAGGCACAACAGCAGTGGGGATCTGTGCTTTCCCAGAGACGCAACATCTCATGGCGCTCGGTCGCGGCAGAGCCTCTTGCCGAAAAGGCAAACGTCCGGCTCCTTCTCCCACAAGGAAGGGCCCAGCCCTGAAAGCTCTTGCTGCTCTTCACGGTGCCTTGGCGCCCTATCTACAGGCACAGCAGAAGTGGGGATCTGTGCTTTCCCAGAGACGCAACATCTCATGGCGCTCGGCAGCGGCAGAGCCTCTTGCCGAAAAGGCAAACGTCCGGCTCCTTCTCCCACAAGGAAGGGCCCAGCCCTGAAAGCTCTTGCTGCTCTTCACCTACCCTTGCAGCCCTACCTACAGGTACAACAGCAGTGGGGATCTGTGCTTTCCCAGAGATGCAACATCTCATGGCGCTCCGCCGCGGCAGAGCCTCTTGCCGAAAAGGCAAACGTCCGCCTCCTTCTCCCACAAGGAAGGGCCCAGCCCTGAAAGCTCTTGCTGCTCTTCACGGTGCCTTGGCGCCGTATCTACAGGCACAGCAGCAGTGGGGATCTGTGCTTTCCCAGAGACGCAACATCTCATGGCACTCGGCTGCGTCAGAACCTCTTGCCGAAAAGGCAAACGTCCGGCTCCTTCTCCCACAAGGAAGGGCCCAGACCTGAAAGCTCTTGCTGCTCTTCACGGTGCCTTGGCGCCCTATCTACAGGCACAACAGCAGTGGGGATCTGTGCTTTCCCAGAGACGCAACATCTCATGGCGCTCGGCCGCGGCAGAACCTCTTGCCGAAAAGGCAAACGTCCGGCTCCTTCTCCCACAAGGAAGGGCCCAGCCCTGAAAGCTCTTGCTGCTCTTCACGGTGCCTTGGCGCCATATCTACAGGCACAGCAGCAGTGGGGATCTGTGCTTTCCCAGAGACGCAACATCTCATGGCGCTCGGCTGCGGCAGAACCTCTTGCCGAAAAGGCAAACGTCCGGCTCCTTCTCCCACAAGGAAGGGCCCAGCCCTGAAAGCTCTTGCTGCTCTTCACGGTGCCTTGGCGCCCTACCTACAGGCACAACAGCAGTGGGGATCTGTGCTTTCCCAGAGACGCAACATCTCATGGCGCTCGGCCGCGGCAGAGCCTCTTGCCGAAAAGGCAAACGTCCGGCTCCTTCTCCCACAAGGAAGGGCCCAGCCCTGAAAGCTCTTGCTGCTCTTCACGGTGCCTTGGCGCCCTATCTACATGCACAACAGCACTGGGGATCTGTGCTTTCCCAGAGACGTAACATCTCATGGCGCTCGGCCGCGGCAGCGACTCTTGCCGAAAAGGCAAACGTCCGGCTCCTTCTCCCACAAGGAAGGGCCCAGCCCTGAAAGCTGTTGCTGCTCTTCACGGTGCCTTGGCGCCCTATCTACAGGCACAGCAGCAGTGGGGATCTGTGCTTTCCCAGAGACGCAACATCTCATGGCGCTCGGCAGCGGCAGAGCCTCTTGCCGAAAAGGAAAACGTCCGGCTCCTTCTCCCACAAGGAAGGGCCCAGCCCTGAAAGCTCTTGGTGCTCTTCACCTACCCTTGCAGCCCTACCTACAGGCACAACAGCACTGGGGATCTGTGCTTTCCCAGAGACGCAACATCTCATGGTGCTCGGCTGCGGCAGAACCACTTGCCGAAAAGGCAAACGTCCGCCTCCTTCTCCCACAAGGAAGGGCCCAGCCCTGAAAGCTCTTGCTGCTCTTCACGGTGCCTTGGCGCCGTATCTACAGGCACAGCAGCAGTGGGGATCTGTGCTTTCCCAGAGACGCAACATCTCATGGCACTCGGCTGCGTCAGAACCTCTTGCCGAAAAGGCAAACGTCCGGCTCCTTCTCCCACAAGGAAGGGCCCAGACCTGAAAGCTCTTGCTGCTCTTCACGGTGCCTTGGCGCCCTATCTACAGGCACAACAGCAGTGGGGATCTGTGCTTTCCCAGAGACGCAACATCTCATGGCGCTCGGCCGCAGCAGAGTCTCTTGCCGAAAAGGCAAACGGCCGGCTCCTTCTCCCACAAGGAAGGGCCCAGCCCTGAAAGCTCTTGCTGCTCTTCACGGTGCCTTGGCGCCGTATCTACAGGCACAGCAGCAGTGGGGATCTGTGCTTTCCCAGAGACGCAACATCTCATGGCGCTCGGCTGCGGCAGAACCTCTTCCCGAAAAGGCAAACGTCCGGCTCCTTCTCCCACAAGGAAGGGCCCAGCCCTGAAAGCTCTTGCTGCTCTTCACGGTGCCTTGGCGCCCTACCTACAGGCACAAGAGCACTGGGGATCTGTGCTTTCCCAGAGACGCAACATCTCATGGCGCTCGGCCGCGGCAGAGCCTCTTGCCGAAAAGGCAAACGTCCGGCTCCTTCTCCCACAAGGAAGGGCCCAGCCCTGAAAGCTCTTGCTGCTCTTCACGGTGCCTTGGCGCCCTATCTACATGCACAACAGCACTGGGGATCTGTGCTTTCCCAGAGACGTAACATCTCATGGCGCTCGGCCGCGGCAGCGACTCTTGCCGAAAAGGCAAACGTCCGGCTCCTTCTCCCACAAGGAAGGGCCCAGCCCTGAAAGCTGTTGCTGCTCTTCACGGTGCCTTGGCGCCCTATCTACAGGCACAGCAGCAGTGGGGATCTGTGCTTTCCCAGAGACGCAACATCTCATGGCGCTCGGCCGCGGCAGAGCCTCTTGCCGAAAAGGCAAACGTCCGCCTCCTTCTCCCACAAGGAAGGGCCCAGCCCTGAAAGCTCTTGCTGCTCTTCAGGGTGCCTTGGCGCCCTACCTACAGGCACAACAGCAGTGGGGATCTGTGCTTTCCCAGAGACGCAACATCTCATGGCGCTCGGCCGCGGCAGAGCCTCTTGCCGAAAAGGCAAACGTCCGGCTCCTTCTCCCACAAGTAAGGGTCCAGACCTCAAAGCTGTTGCTGCTCTTCACGGTGACTTGGCGCCCTATCTACAGGCACAACAGCACTGGGGATCTGTGCTTTCCCAGAGACGCAACATCTCATGGCGCTCGTCCGCGGCAGAGCCTCTTGTCGAAAAGGCAAACGTCCGGCTCCTTCTCCCACAAGGAAGGGCCCAGCCCTCAAAGCTGTTGCTGCTCTTCAGGGTGCCTTGGCGCCCTACCTACAGGCACAACAGCACTGGGGATCTGTGCTTTCCCAGAGACGCAACATCTCATGGCGCTCGGCCGCGGCAGAGCCTCTTGCCGAAAAGGCAAACGTCCGGCTCCTTCTCCCACAAGGAAGGGCCCAGCCCTGAAAGTTCTTGCTGCTCTTCACGGTGCCTTGGCGCCCTACCTACAGGCACAAGAGCAGTGGGGATCTGTGCTTTCCCAGAGACGCAACATCTCATGGCGCTCGGCCGCGGCAGAGCCTCTTGCCGAAAAGGCAAACGTCCGGCTCCTTCTCCCACAAGGAAGGGCCCAGCCCTGAAAGCTCTTGCTGCTCTTCAGGGTGCCTTGGCGCCCTACCTACAGGCACAACAGCACTGGGGATCTGTGCTTTCCCAGAGACGCAACATCTCATGGCGCTCGGCATCGGCAGAGCCTCTTGCCGAAAAGGCAAACGTCCGGCTCCTTCTCCCACAAGGAAGGGCCCAGCCCTCAAAGCTCTTGCTGCTCTTCACGGTGCCTTGGCGCCCTATCTACAGGCACAACAGCCATGGGGATCTGTGCTTTCCCAGAGACGCAACATCTCATGGCGCTCGGCCGCGGCAGAGACTCTTGCCGAAAAGGCAAACGTCCGCCTCCTTCTCCCACAAGGAAGGGCCCAGTCCTCAAAGCTGTTGCTGATCTTCAGGGTGCCTTGGCGCCCTATCTACAGGCACAACAGCAGTGGGGATCTGTGCTTTCCCAGAGACGCAACATCTCATGGCGCTTGGCCGCGGCAGAGACTCTTGCCGAAAAGGCAAACGTCCGGCTCCTTCTCCCACAAGGAAGGGCCCAGCCCTGAAAGCTCTTGCTGCTCTTCAGAGTGTCTTGGTGCCCTACCTACAGGCACAACAGCAGTGGGGATCTGTGCTTTCCCAGAGACGCAACATCTCATGGCGCTCGGCCGCGGCAGAGCCTCTTGCCGAAAAGGCAAACGTCCGGCTCCTTCTCCCACAAGGAAGGGCCCAGCCCTGAAAGCTCTTGCTGCTCTTCACGGTGCCTTGGCGCCCTACCTACAGGCACAACAGCACTGGGGATCTGTGCTTTCCCAGAGATGCAACATCTCATGGCGCTCGGCCGCGGCAGAGCCTCTTGCCGAAAAGGCAAACGTCCGCCTCCTTCTCCCACAAGGAAGGGCCCAGCCCTGAAAGCTCTTGCTGCTCTTCACGGTGCCTTGGTGCCCTACCTACAGGCACAAGAGCACTGGGGATCTGTGCTTTCCCAGAGACGCAACATCTCATGGCGCTCGGCCGCGGCAGAGCCTCTTGCCGAAAAGGCAAACGTCTGCCTCCTTCTCCCACAAGGAAGGGCCCAGCCCTGAAAGCTGTTGCTGCTCTTCACGGTGCCTTGGCGCCCTACCTACAGGCACAGGAGCACTGGGGATCTGTGCTTTCCCAGAGACGCAACATCTCATGGCGCTCGGCCGCGGCAGAGCCTCTTGCCGAAAAGGCAAACGTCCAGCTCCTTCTCCGACAAGGAAGAGCCCAGCCCTGAAAGCTGTTCCTGCTCTTCATTGTAGCTTGGTGCCCTATCTACAGGCACAACAGCAGTGGGGATCTGTGCTTTCCCAGAGACGCAACATCTCATGGCGCTCGGCCGCGGCAGAGCCTCTTGCCGAAAAGGCAAACGTCCAGCTCCTTCTCCCACACGGAAGGGCCCAGCCCTGAAAGCTGTTCCTGCTCTTCACTGTACCTTGGCGCCCTATCTACAGGCACAACAGCAGTGGGGATCTGTGCTTTCCCAGAGACGCAACATCTCATGGCGCTCGGTCGCGGCAGAGCCTCTTGCCGAAAAGGCAAACGTCCGCCTCCTTCTCCCACAAGGAAGGGCCCAGCCCTCAAAGCTCTTGCTGCTCTTCACGGTGCCTTGGCGCCCTATCTACAGGCACAACAGCAGTGGGGATCTGTGCTTTCCCAGAGACGCAACATCTCATGGCGCTCGGCCGCAGCAGAGCCTCTTGCCGAAAAAGCAAACGTCCGGCTCCTTCTCCACAAGGAAGGGCCCAGCCCTGAAAGCTCTTGCTGCTCTTCACGGTGCCTTGGCGCCCTATCTACAGGCACAACAGCAGTGCGGATCTGTGCTTTCCCAGAGACGCAACATCTCATGGCGCTCGGCCGCGGCAGAGCCTCTTGCCGAAAAGGCAAACGTCCGCCTCCTTCTCCCACAAGGAAGAGCCCAGCCCTGAAAGCTGTTCCTGCTCTTCACTGTAGCTTGGTGCCCTATCTACAGGCACAACAGCAGTGGGGATCTGTGCTTTCCCAGAGACGCAACATCTCATGGCGCTCGGCCGCGACAGAGCCTCTTGCCGAAAAGGCAAACGTCCAGCTCCTTCTCCCAAACGGAAGGGCCCAGCCCTGAAAGCTGTTCCTGCTCTTCACTGTACCTTGGCGCCCTATGTACAGGCACAACAGCAGTGGGGATCTGTGCTTTCCCAGAGACGCAACATCTCATGGCGCTCGGTCGCGGCAGAGCCTCTTGCCGAAAAGGCAAACGTCCGGCTCCTTCTCCCACAAGGAAGGGCCCAGCCCTGAAAGCTCTTGCTGCTCTTCACGGTGCCTTGGCGCCCTATCTACAGGCACAGCAGAAGTGGGGATCTGTGCTTTCCCAGAGACGCAACATCTCATGGCGCTCGGCAGCGGCAGAGCCTCTTGCCGAAAAGGCAAACGTCCGGCTCCTTCTCCCACAAGGAAGGGCCCAGCCCTGAAAGCTCTTGCTGCTCTTCACCTACCCTTGCAGCCCTACCTACAGGTACAACAGCAGTGGGGATCTGTGCTTTCCCAGAGATGCAACATCTCATGGCGCTCCGCCGCGGCAGAGCCTCTTGCCGAAAAGGCAAACGTCCGCCTCCTTCTCCCACAAGGAAGGGCCCAGCCCTGAAAGCTCTTGCTGCTCTTCACGGTGCCTTGGCGCCGTATCTACAGGCACAGCAGCAGTGGGGATCTGTGCTTTCCCAGAGACGCAACATCTCATGGCACTCGGCTGCGTCAGAACCTCTTGCCGAAAAGGCAAACGTCCGGCTCCTTCTCCCACAAGGAAGGGCCCAGACCTGAAAGCTCTTGCTGCTCTTCACGGTGCCTTGGCGCCCTATCTACAGGCACAACAGCAGTGGGGATCTGTGCTTTCCCAGAGACGCAACATCTCATGGCGCTCGGCCGCGGCAGAACCTCTTGCCGAAAAGGCAAACGTCCGGCTCCTTCTCCCACAAGGAAGGGCCCAGCCCTGAAAGCTCTTGCTGCTCTTCACGGTGCCTTGGCGCCCTACCTACAGGCACAGCAGCAGTGGGGATCTGTGCTTTCCCAGAGACGCAACATCTCATGGCGCTCGGCTGCGGCAGAACCTCTTGCCGAAAAGGCAAACGTCCGGCTCCTTCTCCCACAAGGAAGGGCCCAGCCCTGAAAGCTCTTGCTGCTCTTCACGGTGCCTTGGCGCCCTACCTACAGGCACAAGAGCACTGGGGATCTGTGCTTTCCCAGAGACGCAACATCTCATGGCGCTCGGCCGCGGCAGAGCCTCTTGCCGAAAAGGCAAACGTCCGGCTCCTTCTCCCACAAGGAAGGGCCCAGCCCTGAAAGCTCTTGCTGCTCTTCACGGTGCCTTGGCGCCCTATCTACATGCACAACAGCACTGGGGATCTGTGCTTTCCCAGAGACGTAACATCTCATGGCGCTCGGCCGCGGCAGCGACTCTTGCCGAAAAGGCAAACGTCCGGCTCCTTCTCCCACAAGGAAGGGCCCAGCCCTGAAAGCTGTTGCTGCTCTTCACGGTGCCTTGGCGCCCTATCTACAGGCACAGCAGCAGTGGGGATCTGTGCTTTCCCAGAGACGCAACATCTCATGGCGCTCGGCAGCGGCAGAGCCTCTTGCCGAAAAGGAAAACGTCCGGCTCCTTCTCCCACAAGGAAGGGCCCAGCCCTGAAAGCTCTTGGTGCTCTTCACCTACCCTTGCAGCCCTACCTACAGGCACAACAGCACTGGGGATCTGTGCTTTCCCAGAGACGCAACATCTCATGGTGCTCGGCTGCGGCAGAACCACTTGCCGAAAAGGCAAACGTCCGCCTCCTTCTCCCACAAGGAAGGGCCCAGCCCTGAAAGCTCTTGCTGCTCTTCACGGTGCCTTGGCGCCGTATCTACAGGCACAGCAGCAGTGGGGATCTGTGCTTTCCCAGAGACGCAACATCTCATGGCACTCGGCTGCGTCAGAACCTCTTGCCGAAAAGGCAAACGTCCGGCTCCTTCTCCCACAAGGAAGGGCCCAGACCTGAAAGCTCTTGCTGCTCTTCACGGTGCCTTGGCGCCCTATCTACAGGCACAACAGCAGTGGGGATCTGTGCTTTCCCAGAGACGCAACATCTCATGGCGCTCGGCCGCAGCAGAGTCTCTTGCCGAAAAGGCAAACGGCCGGCTCCTTCTCCCACAAGGAAGGGCCCAGCCCTGAAAGCTCTTGCTGCTCTTCACGGTGCCTTGGCGCCGTATCTACAGGCACAGCAGCAGTGGGGATCTGTGCTTTCCCAGAGACGCAACATCTCATGGCGCTCGGCTGCGGCAGAACCTCTTCCCGAAAAGGCAAACGTCCGGCTCCTTCTCCCACAAGGAAGGGCCCAGCCCTGAAAGCTCTTGCTGCTCTTCACGGTGCCTTGGCGCCCTACCTACAGGCACAAGAGCACTGGGGATCTGTGCTTTCCCAGAGACGCAACATCTCATGGCGCTCGGCCGCGGCAGAGCCTCTTGCCGAAAAGGCAAACGTCCGGCTCCTTCTCCCACAAGGAAGGGCCCAGCCCTGAAAGCTCTTGCTGCTCTTCACGGTGCCTTGGCGCCCTATCTACATGCACAACAGCACTGGGGATCTGTGCTTTCCCAGAGACGTAACATCTCATGGCGCTCGGCCGCGGCAGCGACTCTTGCCGAAAAGGCAAACGTCCGGCTCCTTCTCCCACAAGGAAGGGCCCAGCCCCGAAAGCTCTTGCTGCTCTTCACGGTGCCTTGGCGCCCTATCTACAGGCACAGCAGCAGTGGGGATCTGTGCTTTCCCAGAGACGCAACATCTCATGGCGCTCGGCAGCGGCAGAGCCTCTTGCCGAAAAGGCAAACGTCCGGCTCCTTCTCCCACAAGGAAGGGCCCAGCCCTGAAAGCTCTTGCTGCTCTTCACCTACCCTTGCAGCCCTACCTACAGGCACAACAGCACTGGGGATCTGTGCTTTCCCAGAGACGCAACATCTCATGGTGCTCGGCTGCGGCAGAACCACTTGCCGAAAAGGCAAACGTCCGGCTCCTTCTCCCACAAGGAAGGGCCCAGCCCTGAAAGCTGTTGCTGCTCTTCACGGTGCCTTGGTGCCCTATCTACAGGCACAAGAGCACTGGGGATCTGTGCTTTCCCAGAGACGCAACATCTCATGGCGCTCCGCCGCGGGAGATCCTCTTGCCGAAAAGGCAAACGTCCGGCTCCTTCTCCCACAAGGAAGGGCCCAGCCCTGAAAGCTCTTGCTGCTCTTCACGGTGCCTTGGCGCCGTATCTACAGGCACAGCAGCAGTGGGGATCTGTGCTTTCCCAGAGACGCAACATCTCATGGCGCTCGGCCGCGGCAGAACCTCTTGCCGAAAAGGCAAACGTCCGGCTCCTTCTCCCACAAGGAAGGGCCCAGCCCTGAAAGCTGTTGCTGCTCTTCACGGTGCCTTGGCGGCCTACCTACAGGCACAAGAGCACTGGGGATCTGTGCTTTCCCAGAGACGCAACATCTCATGGCGCTCCGCCGCGGCAGAGCCTCTTGCCGAAAAGGCAAACGTCCGCCTCCTTCTCCCACAAGCAAGGGCCCAGCCCTGAAAGCTGTTGCTGCTCTTCACGGTGCCTTGGCTCCCTATCTACGTGCACAACAGCACTGGGGATCTGTGCTTTCCCAGAGACGTAACATCTCATGGCGCTCGGCCGCGGCAGCGACTCTTGCCGAAAAGGCAAACGTCCGGCTCCTTCTCCCACAAGGAAGGGCCCAGCCCTCAAAGCTGTTGCTGCTCTTCACGGTGCCTTGCACCCTATCTACAGGCACAGCAGCAGTGGGGATCTGTGCTTTCCCAGAGACGCAACATCTCATGGCGCTCAACCGCAGCAGAGCCTCTTGCCGAAAAGGCAAACGTCCGGCTCATTCTCCCACAAGGAATGGCCCAGCCCTCAAAGCTGTTGCTGCTCTTCACGGTGCCTTGGCGCCCTATCTACAGGTACAACAGCAGTGGGGATCTGTGCTTTCCCAGAGACGCAACATCTCATGGCGCTCGGCCGCGGCATAGCCTCTTGCCGAAAAGGCAAACGTCCGGCTCCTTCTCCCACAAGGAAGGGCCCAGCCCTCAAAGCTGTTGCTGCTCTTCACGGTGCCTTGCACCCTATCTACAGGCACAAGAGCAGTGGGGATCTGTGCTTTCCCAGAGACGCAACATCTCATGGTGCTCGGCCGCGGGAGATCCTCTTGCCGAAAAGGCAAACGTCCGCCTCCTTCTCCCACAAGCAAGGGCCCAGCCCTGAAAGCTGTTGCTGCTCTTCACGGTGCCTTGGCGCCCTATCTACATGCACAACAGCAGTGGGGATCTGTGCTTTCCCAGAGACGCAACATCTCATGGCGCTCGGCCGCAGCAGAGCCTCTTGCCGAAAAGGCAAACGTCCGGCTCCTTCTCCCACAAGGAAGGGCCCAGCCCTGAAAGCTCTTGCTGCTCTTCACGGTGCCTTGGCGCCGTATCTACAGGCACAGCAGCAGTGGGGATCTGTGCTTTCCCAGAGACGCAACATCTCATGGCGCTCGGCCGCGGCAGAACCTCTTGCCGAAAAGGCAAACGTCCGGCTCCTTCTCCCACAAGGAAGGGCCCAGCCCTGAAAGCTGTTGCTGCTCTTCACGGTGCCTTGGCGCCCTATCTACAGGCACAGCAGCAGTGGGGATCTGTGCTTTCCCAGAGACGCAACATCTCATGGCGCTCCGCCGCGGCAGAGCCTCTTGCCGAAAAGGCAAACGTCCGCCTCCTTCTCCCACAAGCAAGGGCCCAGCCCTGAAAGCTGTTGCTGCTCTTCACGGTGCCTTGGCGCCCTATCTACATGCACAACAGCACTGGGGATCTGTGCTTTCCCAGAGACGTAACATCTCATGGCGCTCGGCCGCGGCAGCGACTCTTGCCGAAAAGGCAAACGTCCGGCTCCTTCTCCCACAAGGAAGGGCCCAGCCCTGAAAGCTCTTGCTGCTCTTCACGGTGCCTTGCACCCTATCTACAGGCACAGCAGCAGTGGGGATCTGTGTTTTCCCAGAGACGCAACATCTCATGGCGCTCAACCGCAGCAGAGCCTCTTGCCGAAAAGGCAAACGTCCGGCTCCTTCTCCCACAAGGAAGGGCCCAGCCCTCAAAGCTGTTGCTGCTCTTCACGGTGCCTTGGCGCCCTATCTACAGGTACAACAGCAGTGGGGATCTGTGCTTTCCCAGAGACGCAACATCTCATGGCGCTCGGCCGCGGCAGAGCCTCTTGCCGAAAAGGCAAACGTCCGGCTCCTTCTCCCACAAGGAAGGGCCCAGCCCTCAAAGCTGTTGCTGCTCTTCACGGTGCCTTGCACCCTATCTACAGGCACAAGAGCAGTGGGGATCTGTGCTTTCCCAGAGACGCAACATCTCATGGTGCTCGGCCGCGGCAGAGCCTCTTGCCGAAAAGGCAAACGTCCTCCTCCTTCTCCCACAAGGAAGGGCCCAGCCCTGAAAGCTGTTGCTGCTCTTCACGGTGCCTTGGTGCCCTATCTACAGGCACAACAGCAGTGGGGATCTGTGCTTTCCCAGAGACGCAACATCTCATGGCGCTCGGCCGCGGCAGAACCTCTTGCCGAAAAGGCAAACGTCCGGCTCCTTCTCCCACAAGGAAGGGCCCAGCCCTGAAAGCTGTTGCTGCTCTTCACGGTGCCTTGGCGCCCTACCTACAGGCACAAGAGCACTGGGGATCTGTGCTTTCCCAGAGACGCAACATCTCATGGCGCTCCGCCGCGGGAGATCCTCTTGCCGAAAAGGCAAACGTCCGCCTCCTTCTCCCACAAGCAAGGGCCCAGCCCTGAAAGCTGTTGCTGCTCTTCACGGTGCCTTGGCGCCCTATCTACATGCACAACAGCAGTGGGGATCTGTGCTTTCCCAGAGACGCAACATCTCATGGCGCTCGGCCGCAGCAGAGCCTCTGGCCGAAAAGGCAAACGTCCGGCTCCTTCTCCCACAAGGAAGGGCCCAGCCCTGAAAGCTCTTGCTGCTCTTCACGGTGCCTTGGCGCCGTATCTACAGGCACAGCAGCAGTGGGGATCTGTGCTTTCCCAGAGACGCAACATCTCATGGCTCTCGGCCGCGGCAGAACCTCTTGCCGAAAAGGCAAACGTCCGGCTCCTTCTCCCACAAGGAAGGGCCCAGCCCTGAAAGCTGTTGCTGCTCTTCACGGTGCCTTGGCGCCCTACCTACAGGCACAAGAGCACTGGGGATCTGTGCTTTCCCAGAGACTCAACATCTCATGGTGCTCGGCCGCGGCAGAGCCTCTTGCCGAAAAGGCAAACGTCCGCCTCCTTCTCCCACAAGCAAGGGCCCAGCCCTGAAAGCTGTTGCTGCTCTTCACGGTGCCTTGGCACCCTATCTACATGCACAACAGCACTGGGGATCTGTGCTTTCCCAGAGACGTAACATCTCATGGCGCTCGGCCGCGGCAGCGACTCTTGCCGAAAAGGCAAACGTCCGGCTCCTTCTCCCACAAGGAAGGGCCCAGCCCTGAAAGCTGTTGCTGCTCTTCACGGTGCCTTGCACCCTATCTACAGGCACAACAGCAGTGGGGATCTGTGCTTTCCCAGAGACGCAACATCTCATGGCGCTCAACCGCAGCAGAGCCTCTTGCCGAAAAGACAAACGTCCGGCTCCTTCTCCCACAAGGAAGGGCCCAGGCCTCAAAGCTGTTGCTGCTCTTCACGGTGCCTTGGCGCCCTATCTACAGGTACAACAGCAGTGGGGATCTGTGCTTTCCCAGAGACGCAACATCTCATGGCGCTCGGCCGCGGCAGAGCCTCTTGCCGAAAAGGCAAACGTCCGGCTCCTTCTCCCACAAGGAAGGGCCCAGCCCTCAAAGCTGTTGCTGCTCTTCACGGTGCCTTGCACCCTATCTACAGGCACAAGAGCAGTGGGGATCTGTGCTTTCCCAGAGACGCAACATCTCATGGTGCTCGGCCGCGGCAGAGCCTCTTGCCGAAAAGGCAAACGTCCGCCTCCTTCTCCCACAAGGAAGGGCCCAGCCCTGAAAGCTGTTGCTGCTCTTCACGGTGCCTTGGTGCCCTATCTACAGGCACAGCAGCAGTGGGGATCTGTGCTTTCCCAGAGACGCAACATCTCATGGTGCTCGGCTGCGGCAGAACCTCTTGCCGAAAAGGCAAACGTCCGGCTCCTTCTCCCACAAGGAAGGGCCCAGCCCTGAAAGCTCTTCCTGCTCTTCACGGTGCCTTGGCGCCCTATCTACAGGCACAACAGCAGTGGGGATCTGTGCTTTCCCAGAGACGCAACATCTCATGGCGCTCGGCCGCAGCAGAGCCTCTTGCCGAAAAAGCAAACGTCCGGCTCCTTCTCCACAAGGAAGGGCCCAGCCCTGAAAGCTCTTGCTGCTCTTCACGGTGCCTTGGCGCCCTATCTACAGGCACAACAGCAGTGCGGATCTTTGCTTTCCCAGAGACGCAACATCTCATGGTGCTCGGCCGCGGCAGAGCCTCTTGCCGAAAAGGCAAACGTCCAGCTCCTTCTCCCACAAGGAAGAGCCCAGCCCTGAAAGCTGTTCCTGCTCTTCACTGTAGCTTGGTGCCCTATCTACAGGCACAACAGCAGTGGGGATCGGTGCTTTCCCAGAGACGCAACATCTCATGGCGCTCGGCCGTGGCAGAGCCTCTTGACGAAAAGGCAAACGTCCAGCTCCTTCTCCCACACGGAAGGGCCCAGCCCTGAAAGCTGTTCCTGCTCTTCACTGTACCTTGGCGCCCTATCTACAGGCACAAGAGCAGTGGGGATCTGTGCTTTCCCAGAGACGCAACATCTCATGGCGCTCGGTCGCGGCAGAGCCTATTGCCGAAAAGGCAAACGTCCGGCTCCTTCTCCCACAAGGAAGGGCCCAGCCCTGAAAGCTCTTGCTGCTCTTCACGGTGCCTTGGCGCCCTATCTACAGGCACAGCAGCAGTGGGGATCTGTGCTTTCCCAGAGACGCAACATCTCATGACGCTCGGCCGCGGCAGAGCCTCTTGCCGAAAAGGCAAACGTCCGGCTCCTTCTCCCACAAGGAAGGGCCCAGCCCTGAAAGCTCTTGGTGCTCTTCACCTACCCTTGCAGCCCTACCTACAGGTACAACAGCAGTGGGGATCTGTGCTTTCCCAGAAATGCAACATCCCATGGCGCTCGGCCGCGGCAGAGCCTCTTGCCGAAAAGGCAAACGTCCGGCTCCTTCTCCCACAAGGAAGGGCCCAGCCCTGAAAGCTCTTGCTGCTCTTCACGGTGCCTTGGCGCCGTATCTACAGGCACAGCAGCAGTGGGGATCGGTGCTTTCCCAGAGACGCAACATCTCATGGCGCTCGGCTGCGGCAGAACCTCTTGCTGAAAAGGCAAACGTCCGGCTCCTTCTCCCACAAGGAAGGGCCCAGCCCTGAAAGCTCTTGCTGCTCTTTACGGTGCCTTGGCGCCCTACCTACAGGCACAACAGCAGTGGGGATCTGTGCTTTCCCAGAGACGCAACATCTCATGGCTCTCGGCCGCGGCAGAGCCTCTTGCCGAAAAGGCAAACGTCCGGCTCCTTCTCCCACAAGGAAGGGCCCAGCCCTGAAAGCTGTTGCTGCTCTTCACGGTGCCTTGGCGCCCTACCTACAGGCACAAGAGCACTGGGGATCTGTGCTTTCCCAGAGACGCAACATCTCATGGCGCTCGGCCGCAGCAGAGCCTCTTGCCGAAAAGGCAAACGTCCGGCTCCTTCTCCCACAAGGAAGGGCCCAGCCCTGAAAGCTCTTGCTGCTCTTCACGGTGCCTTGGCGCCCTATCTACATGCACAACAGCACTGGGGATCTGTGCTTTCCCAGAGACGTAACATCTCATGGCGCTCGGCCGCGGCAGCGACTCTTGCCGAAAAGGCAAACGTCCGGCTCCTTCTCCCACAAGGAAGGGCCCAGCCCTGAAAGCTGTTGCTGCTCTTCACGGTGCCTTGGCGCCCTATCTACAGGCACAGCAGCAGTGGGGATCTGTGCTTTCCCAGAGACGCAACATCTCATGGCGCTCGGCAGCGGCAGAGCCTCTTGCCGAAAAGGCAAACGTCCGGCTCCTTCTCCCACAAGGAAGGGCCCAGCCCTGAAAGCTCTTGCTGCTCTTCACCTACCCTTGCAGCCCTACCTACAGGCACAACAGCACTGGGGATCTGTGCTTTCCCAGAGACGCAACATCTCATGGTGCTCGGCTGCGGCAGAACCACTTGCCGAAAAGGCAAACGTCCGGCTCCTTCTCCCACAAGGAAGGGCCCAGCCCTGAAAGCTGTTGCTGCTCTTCACGGTGCCTTGGTGCCCTATCTACAGGCACAAGAGCACTGGGGATCTGTGCTTTCCCAGAGACGCAACATCTCATGGCGCTCCGCCGCGGGAGATCCTCTTGCCGAAAAGGCAAACGTCCGGCTCCTTCTCCCACAAGGAAGGGCCCAGCCCTGAAAGCTCTTGCTGCTCTTCACGGTGCCTTGGCGCCGTATCTACAGGCACAGCAGCAGTGGGGATCTGTGCTTTCCCAGAGACGCAACATCTCATGGCGCTCGGCCGCGGCAGAACCTCTTGCCGAAAAGGCAAACGTCCGGCTCCTTCTCCCACAAGGAAGGGCCCAGCCCTGAAAGCTGTTGCTGCTCTTCACGGTGCCTTGGCGGCCTACCTACAGGCACAAGAGCACTGGGGATCTGTGCTTTCCCAGAGACGCAACATCTCATGGCGCTCCGCCGCGGCAGAGCCTCTTGCCGAAAAGGCAAACGTCCGCCTCCTTCTCCCACAAGCAAGGGCCCAGCCCTGAAAGCTCTTGCTGCTCTTCACGGTGCCTTGGCGCCCTATCTACGTGCACAACAGCACTGGGGATCTGTGCTTTCCCAGAGACGTAACATCTCATGGCGCTCGGCCGCGGCAGCGACTCTTGCCGAAAAGGCAAACGTCCGGCTCCTTCTCCCACAAGGAAGGGCCCAGCCCTCAAAGCTGTTGCTGCTCTTCACGGTGCCTTGCACCCTATCTACAGGCACAGCAGCAGTGGGGATCTGTGCTTTCCCAGAGACGCAACATCTCATGGCGCTCAACCGCAGCAGAGCCTCTTGCCGAAAAGGCAAACGTCCGGCTCATTCTCCCACAAGGAATGGCCCAGCCCTCAAAGCTGTTGCTGCTCTTCACGGTGCCTTGGCGCCCTATCTACAGGTACAACAGCAGTGGGGATCTGTGCTTTCCCAGAGACGCAACATCTCATGGCGCTCGGCCGCGGCATAGCCTCTTGCCGAAAAGGCAAACGTCCGGCTCCTTCTCCCACAAGGAAGGGCCCAGCCCTCAAAGCTGTTGCTGCTCTTCACGGTGCCTTGCACCCTATCTACAGGCACAAGAGCAGTGGGGATCTGTGCTTTCCCAGAGACGCAACATCTCATGGTGCTCGGCCGCGGGAGATCCTCTTGCCGAAAAGGCAAACGTCCGCCTCCTTCTCCCACAAGCAAGGGCCCAGCCCTGAAAGCTGTTGCTGCTCTTCACGGTGCCTTGGCGCCCTATCTACATGCACAACAGCAGTGGGGATCTGTGCTTTCCCAGAGACGCAACATCTCATGGCGCTCGGCCGCAGCAGAGCCTCTTGCCGAAAAGGCAAACGTCCGGCTCCTTCTCCCACAAGGAAGGGCCCAGCCCTGAAAGCTCTTGCTGCTCTTCACGGTGCCTTGGCGCCGTATCTACAGGCACAGCAGCAGTGGGGATCTGTGCTTTCCCAGAGACGCAACATCTCATGGCGCTCGGCCGCGGCAGAACCTCTTGCCGAAAAGGCAAACGTCCGGCTCCTTCTCCCACAAGGAAGGGCCCAGCCCTGAAAGCTGTTGCTGCTCTTCACGGTGCCTTGGCGGCCTACCTACAGGCACAAGAGCACTGGGGATCTGTGCTTTCCCAGAGACGCAACATCTCATGGCGCTCCGCCGCGGCAGAGCCTCTTGCCGAAAAGGCAAACGTCCGCCTCCTTCTCCCACAAGCAAGGGCCCAGCCCTGAAAGCTGTTGCTGCTCTTCACGGTGCCTTGGCGCCCTATCTACATGCACAACAGCACTGGGGATCTGTGCTTTCCCAGAGACGTAACATCTCATGGCGCTCGGCCGCGGCAGCGACTCTTGCCGAAAAGGCAAACGTCCGGCTCCTTCTCCCACAAGGAAGGGCCCAGCCCTGAAAGCTCTTGCTGCTCTTCACGGTGCCTTGCACCCTATCTACAGGCACAGCAGCAGTGGGGATCTGTGTTTTCCCAGAGACGCAACATCTCATGGCGCTCAACCGCAGCAGAGCCTCTTGCCGAAAAGGCAAACGTCCGGCTCCTTCTCCCACAAGGAAGGGCCCAGCCCTCAAAGCTGTTGCTGCTCTTCACGGTGCCTTGGCGCCCTATCTACAGGTACAACAGCAGTGGGGATCTGTGCTTTCCCAGAGACGCAACATCTCATGGCGCTCGGCCGCGGCAGAGCCTCTTGCCGAAAAGGCAAACGTCCGGCTCCTTCTCCCACAAGGAAGGGCCCAGCCCTCAAAGCTGTTGCTGCTCTTCACGGTGCCTTGCACCCTATCTACAGGCACAAGAGCAGTGGGGATCTGTGCTTTCCCAGAGACGCAACATCTCATGGTGCTCGGCCGCGGCAGAGCCTCTTGCCGAAAAGGCAAACGTCCTCCTCCTTCTCCCACAAGGAAGGGCCCAGCCCTGAAAGCTGTTGCTGCTCTTCACGGTGCCTTGGTGCCCTATCTACAGGCACAACAGCAGTGGGGATCTGTGCTTTCCCAGAGACGCAACATCTCATGGCGCTCGGCCGCGGCAGAACCTCTTGCCGAAAAGGCAAACGTCCGGCTCCTTCTCCCACAAGGAAGGGCCCAGCCCTGAAAGCTGTTGCTGCTCTTCACGGTGCCTTGGCGCCCTACCTACAGGCACAAGAGCACTGGGGATCTGTGCTTTCCCAGAGACGCAACATCTCATGGCGCTCCGCCGCGGGAGATCCTCTTGCCGAAAAGGCAAACGTCCGCCTCCTTCTCCCACAAGCAAGGGCCCAGCCCTGAAAGCTGTTGCTGCTCTTCACGGTGCCTTGGCGCCCTATCTACATGCACAACAGCAGTGGGGATCTGTGCTTTCCCAGAGACGCAACATCTCATGGCGCTCGGCCGCAGCAGAGCCTCTTGCCGAAAAGGCAAACGTCCGGCTCCTTCTCCCACAAGGAAGGGCCCAGCCCTGAAAGCTCTTGCTGCTCTTCACGGTGCCTTGGCGCCGTATCTACAGGCACAGCAGCAGTGGGGATCTGTGCTTTCCCAGAGACGCAACATCTCATGGCGCTCGGCCGCGGCAGAACCTCTTGCCGAAAAGGCAAACGTCCGGCTCCTTCTCCCACAAGGAAGGGCCCAGCCCTGAAAGCTGTTGCTGCTCTTCACGGTGCCTTGGCGCCCTACCTACAGGCACAAGAGCACTGGGGATCTGTGCTTTCCCAGAGACTCAACATCTCATGGTGCTCGGCCGCGGCAGAGCCTCTTGCCGAAAAGGCAAACGTCCGCCTCCTTCTCCCACAAGCAAGGGCCCAGCCCTGAAAGCTGTTGCTGCTCTTCACGGTGCCTTGCACCCTATCTACAGGCACAACAGCAGTGGGGATCTGTGCTTTCCCAGAGACGCAACATCTCATGGCGCTCAACCGCAGCAGAGCCTCTTGCCGAAAAGACAAACGTCCGGCTCCTTCTCCCACAAGGAAGGGCCCAGGCCTCAAAGCTGTTGCTGCTCTTCACGGTGCCTTGGCGCCCTATCTACAGGTACAACAGCAGTGGGGATCTGTGCTTTCCCAGAGACGCAACATCTCATGGCGCTCGGCCGCGGCAGAGCCTCTTGCCGAAAAGGCAAACGTCCGGCTCCTTCTCCCACAAGGAAGGGCCCAGCCCTCAAAGCTGTTGCTGCTCTTCACGGTGCCTTGCACCCTATCTACAGGCACAAGAGCAGTGGGGATCTGTGCTTTCCCAGAGACGCAACATCTCATGGTGCTCGGCCGCGGCAGAGCCTCTTGCCGAAAAGGCAAACGTCCGCCTCCTTCTCCCACAAGGAAGGGCCCAGCCCTGAAAGCTGTTGCTGCTCTTCACGGTGCCTTGGTGCCCTATCTACAGGCACAGCAGCAGTGGGGATCTGTGCTTTCCCAGAGACGCAACATCTCATGGTGCTCGGCTGCGGCAGAACCTCTTGCCGAAAAGGCAAACGTCCGGCTCCTTCTCCCACAAGGAAGGGCCCAGCCCTGAAAGCTCTTCCTGCTCTTCACGGTGCCTTGGCGCCCTATCTACAGGCACAACAGCAGTGGGGATCTGTGCTTTCCCAGAGACGCAACATCTCATGGCGCTCGGCCGCAGCAGAGCCTCTTGCCGAAAAAGCAAACGTCCGGCTCCTTCTCCACAAGGAAGGGCCCAGCCCTGAAAGCTCTTGCTGCTCTTCACGGTGCCTTGGCGCCCTATCTACAGGCACAACAGCAGTGCGGATCTTTGCTTTCCCAGAGACGCAACATCTCATGGTGCTCGGCCGCGGCAGAGCCTCTTGCCGAAAAGGCAAACGTCCAGCTCCTTCTCCCACAAGGAAGAGCCCAGCCCTGAAAGCTGTTCCTGCTCTTCACTGTAGCTTGGTGCCCTATCTACAGGCACAACAGCAGTGGGGATCGGTGCTTTCCCAGAGACGCAACATCTCATGGCGCTCGGCCGTGGCAGAGCCTCTTGACGAAAAGGCAAACGTCCAGCTCCTTCTCCCACACGGAAGGGCCCAGCCCTGAAAGCTGTTCCTGCTCTTCACTGTACCTTGGCGCCCTATCTACAGGCACAAGAGCAGTGGGGATCTGTGCTTTCCCAGGGACGCAACATCTCATGGCGCTCGGTCGCGGCAGAGCCTATTGCCGAAAAGGCAAACGTCCGGCTCCTTCTCCCACAAGGAAGGGCCCAGCCCTGAAAGCTCTTGCTGCTCTTCACGGTGCCTTGGCGCCCTATCTACAGGCACAGCAGCAGTGGGGATCTGTGCTTTCCCAGAGACGCAACATCTCATGACGCTCGGCCGCGGCAGAGCCTCTTGCCGAAAAGGCAAACGTCCGGCTCCTTCTCCCACAAGGAAGGGCCCAGCCCTGAAAGCTCTTGGTGCTCTTCACCTACCCTTGCAGCCCTACCTACAGGTACAACAGCAGTGGGGATCTGTGCTTTCCCAGAAATGCAACATCCCATGGCGCTCGGCCGCGGCAGAGCCTCTTGCCGAAAAGGCAAACGTCCGGCTCCTTCTCCCACAAGGAAGGGCCCAGCCCTGAAAGCTCTTGCTGCTCTTCACGGTGCCTTGGCGCCGTATCTACAGGCACAGCAGCAGTGGGGATCGGTGCTTTCCCAGAGACGCAACATCTCATGGCGCTCGGCTGCGGCAGAACCTCTTGCTGAAAAGGCAAACGTCCGGCTCCTTCTCCCACAAGGAAGGGCCCAGCCCTGAAAGCTCTTGCTGCTCTTTACGGTGCCTTGGCGCCCTACCTACAGGCACAACAGCACTGGGGATCTGTGCTTTCCCAGAGACGCAACATCTCATGGCTCTCGGCCGCGGCAGAGCCTCTTGCCGAAAAGGCAAACGTCCGGCTCCTTCTCCCACAAGGAAGGGCCCAGCCCTGAAAGCTGTTGCTGCTCTTCACGGTGCCTTGGCGCCCTACCTACAGGCACAACAGCACTGGGGATCTGTGCTTTCCCAGAGACGCAACATCTCATGGCGCTCGGCCGCAGCAGAGCCTCTTGCCGAAAAGGCAAACGTCCGGCTCCTTCTCCCACAAGGAAGGGCCCAGCCCTCAAAGCTCTTGCTGCTCTTCACGGTGCCTTGGCGCCCTACCTACAGGCACAAGAGCACTGGGGATCTGTGCTTTCCCAGAGACGCAACATCTCATGGCGCTCGGCCGCGGCAGAGCCTCTTGCCGAAAAGGCAAACGTCCGGCTCCTTCTCCCACAAGGAAGGGCCCAGCCCTCAAAGCTGTTGCTGCTCTTCAACTACCCTTGCAGCCCTATCTACAGGCACAACAGCAGTGGGGATCTGTGCTTTCCCAGAGACGCAACATCTCATGGCGCTCGGCCGCGGCAGAGCCTCTTGCCGAAAAGGCAAACGTCCGCCTCCTTCTCCCACAAGGAAGGGCCCAGCCCTCAAAGCTGTTGCTGCTCTTCACGGTGCCTTGGCACCCTATCTACAGGCACAGCAGCAGTGGAGATCTGTGCTTTCCCAGAGATGCAACATCTCATGGCGCTCGGCTGCGGCAGAACCTCTTGCCGAAAAGGCAAACGTCCGGCTCCTTCTCCCACAAGGAAGGGCCCAGCCCTGAAAGCTCTTGCTGATCTTCACCTACCCTTCCAGCCCTATCTACAGGCACAACAGCAGTGGGGATCTGTGCTTTCCCAGAGACGCAACATCTCATGGTGCTCGGCCGCGGAGAGCCTCTTGCCGAAAAGGCAAACGTCCGCCTCCTTCTCCCACAAGGAAGGGTCCAGCCCTCAAAGCTGTTGCTGCTCTTCACGGTGCCTTGGTGCCCTATCTACAGGCACAGCATCAGTGGGGATCTGTGCTTTCCCAGAGACGCAACATCTCATGGCGCTCGGCCGCGGCAGAGCCTCTTGCCGAAAAGGCAAACGTCCGGCTCCTTCTCCCACAAGGAAGGGCCCAGACCTGAAAGCTCTTGCTGCTCTTCACGGTGCCTTGGCGCCCTATCTACAGGCACAACAGCAGTGCGGATCTGTGCTTTCCCAGAGACGCAACATCTCATGGCGTTCAGCCGCGGCAGCGCCTCTTGCCGAAAAGGCAAACGTCCGGCTCCTTCTCCCACAAGGAAGTGCCCAGCCCTGAAAGCTCTTGCTGCTCTTCACGGTGCCTTGGCGCCCTATCTACAGGCACAACAGCACTGGGGATCTGTGCTTTCCCAGAGACGCAACATCTCATGGCGCTCGGCCGCGGCAGAGCCTCTTGCTGAAAAGGCAAACCCCCGGCTCCTTCTCCCACAAGGAAGGGCCCAGACCTGAAAGCTCTTGCTGCTCTTCACGGTGCCTTGGCGCCCTATCTACAGGCACAACAGCACTGGGCATCTGTGCTTTCCCAGAGACGCAACATCTCATGGCGCTCGGCCGCGGGAGATCCTCTTGCCGAAAAGGCAAACGTCCGGCTCCTTCTCCCACAAGGAAGGGCCCAGCCCTGAAAGCTGTTGCTGCTCTTCAGGGTGCCTTGGCGCCCTACCTACAGGCACAACAGCAGTGGGGATCTGTGCTTTCCCAGAGACGCAACATCTCATGGCGCTCGGCCGCGGCAGCGCCTCTTGCAGAAAAGGGAAACGTCCGGCTCCTTCTCCCACAAGGAAGGGCCCAGCCCTGAAAGCTCTTGCTGCTCTTCACGGTGACTTGGCGCCCTACCTACAGGCACAACATCACTGGGGATCTGTGCTTTCCCAGAGACGCAACATCTCATGGCGCTCGGCCGCGGCAGAGCCTCTTGCCGAAAAGGCAAACGTCCGCCTCATTCTCCCAAAAGGAAGGGCCCAGCCCTCAAAGCTTTTGCTGCTCTTCACGGTGCCTTGGCGCCCTATCTACAGGCACAACAGCAGTGGGGATCTGTGCTTTCCCAGAGACGCAACATCTCATGGCGCTCGGCCGCGGCAGAGCCTCTTGCCGAAAAGGCAAACGTCCGGTTCCTTCTCCCACAAGGAAGGGCCCAGCCTTGAAAGCTCTAGCTGCTCTTCACTTATGCTTGGCGCCCTATCTAGAGGCACAACAGCAGTGGGGATCTGTGCTTTCCCAGAGACGCAACATCTCATGGCGCTCGGCCGCGGCAGAGCCTCATGCCGAAAAGTCAAACGTCCGGCTCCTTCTCCCACAAGGAAGGGCCCAGCCCTCAAAGCTGTTGCTGCTCTTCACGGTGCCTTGGCGCCCTATCTACAGGCACAACAGCAGTGGGGATCTGTGCTTTCCCAGAGACGCAACATCTCATGGCGCTCGGCCGCGGCAGAGCCTCTGGCCGAAAAGGCAAACGTCCGCCTCCTTCTCCCACAAGGAAGGGCCCAGCCCTGAAATCTCTTGCTGCTCTTCACGGTGCCTTGGCGCCCTACCTACAGGCACAACAGCAGTGGGGATCTGTGCTTTCCCAGAGACGCAACATCTCATGGCGCTCGGCCGCGACAGAGCCTCTTGCCGAAAAGGAAAACGTCCGCCTCCTTCTCCCACAAGGAAGGGCCCAGTCTTGAAACCTCTTGCTGCTCTTCAGGGTGCCTTGGCGCCCTATCTACAGGCACAGCAGGACTGGGGATCTGTGCTTTCCCAGAGACGCAACATCTCATGGCGCTCGGACGCGACAGAGCATCTTGCCGAAAAGGCAAACGTCCGGCTCCTTCTCCCACAAGGAAGGGCCCAGCCCTCAAAGCTCTTGCTGCTCTTCACGGTGCCTTGGCGCCCTACCTACAGGCACAACAGCAGTGGGGATCTGTGCTTTCCCAGAGACGCAACATCTCATGGCGCTCGGCATCGGCAGAGCCTCTTGCCGAAAAGGCAAACGTCCGGCTCCTTCTCCCACAAGGAAGGGCCCAGCCCTCAAAGCTCTTGCTGCTCTTCACGGTGCCTTGGCGCCCTACCTACAGGCACAACAGCAGTGGGGATCTGTGCTTTCCCAGAGACGCAACATCTCATGGCGCTCGGCCGCGGCAGCGCCTCTTGCCGAAAAGGCAAACGTCCGGCTCCTTCTCCCACAAGGAAGGGCCCAGCCCTGAAAGCTCTTGCTGCTCTTCACGGTGCCTTGGTGCCCTACCTACAGGCACAACAGCAGTGGGGATCTGTGCTTTCCCAGAGACGCAACATCTCATGGCGCTCGGCCGCGGCAGAGCCTCTTGCCGAAAAGGCAAACGTCCGCCTCCTTCTCCCACAAGGAAGGGCCCAGCCATGAAAGCTCTTGCTGCTCTTCACGGTGCCTTGGGGCCCTATCTAGAGGCACAACAGCACTGGGGATCTGTGCTTTCCCAGAGACGCAACATCTCATGGCGCTCGGCCGCGGCAGAGCCTCTTGCCGAAAAGGCAAACGTCCGCCTCCTTCTCCCACAAGGAAGGGCCCAGCCCTCAAAGCTCTTGCTGCTCTTCATGGTGCCTTGGCGCCCTACCTACAGGCACAACAGCACTGGGGATCTGTGCTTTCCCAGAGACGCAACATCTCATGGCGCTCGGCCGCGGCAGAGCCTCTTGCCGAAAAGGCAAACGTCCGCCTCCTTCTCCCACAAGGAAGGGCCCAGCCCTGAAAGCTCTTGCTGCTCTTCACGGTGCCTTGGCGCCCTATCTACAAGCACAGCAGCAGTGGGGATCTGTGCTTTCCCAGAGACGCAACATCTCATGGCGCTCGGCATCGGCAGAGCCTCTTGCCGAAAAGGCAAACGTCCGGCTCCTTCTCCCACAAGGAAGGGCCCAGCCCTCAAAGCACTTGTTGCTCTTCACGGTGCCTTGGCGCCCTACCTACAGGCACAACAGCAGTGGGGATCTGTGCTTTCCCAGAGACGCAACATCTCATGGCGCTCGGCCGCGGCAGAGCCTCTTGCCGAAAAGGCAAACGTCCGCCTCCTTCTCCCACAAGGAAGGGCCCAGCCCTCAAAGCTCTTGCTGCTCTTCACGGTGCCTTGGCGCCCTATCTACAGGCACAACAGCACTGGGGATCTGTGCTTTCCCAGAGACGCAACATCTCATGGCGCTCGGCCGCGGCAGAGCCTCTTGCCGAAAAGGCAAACGTCCGCCTCCTTCTCCCACAAGGAAGGGCCCAGCCCTGAAAGCTCTTGCTGCTCTTCACGGTGCCTTGGCGCCCTATCTACAGGCACAACAGCAGTGGGGATCTGTGCTTTCCCAGAGACGCAACATCTCATGGCGCTCCGCCGCGGCAGAGCCTCTTGCCGAAAAGGCAAACGTCCAGCTCCTTCTCCCACAAGGAAGGGCCCAGCCCTCAAAGCTGTTGCTGCTTTTCAGGGTGCCTTGGCGCCCTACCTACAGGCACAACAGCACTGGGGATCTGTGCTTTCCCAGAGACGCAACATCTCATGGCGCTCGGCATCGGCAGAGCCTCTTGCCGAAAAGGCAAACGCCCGCCTCCTTCTCCCACAAGGAAGGGCCCAGCCCTCAAAGCTCTTGCTGCTCTTCACGGTACCTTGGCGCCCTACCTACAGGCACAACAGCACTGGGGATCTGTGCTTTCCCAGAGACGCAACATCTCATGGCGCTCGGCCGCGGCAGAGCATCTTGCCGAAAAGGAAAACGTCCGCCTACTTCTCCCACAAGGAAGGGCCCAGCCCTGAAGGCTCTTGCTGCTCTTCACGGTGCCTTGGTGCCCTACCTACAGGCACAACAGCAGTGGGGATCTGTGCTTTCCCAGAGACGCAACATCTCATGGCGCTCGGCCGCGGCAGAGCCTCTTGCCGAAAAGGCAAACGTCCGGCTCCTTCTCCCACAAGGAAGGGCCCAGCCCTGAAAGCTGTTGCTGATCTTCAGGGTGCCTTGGCGCCCTACCTACAGGCACAACAGCACTGGGGATCTGTGCTTTCCCAGAGACGCAACATCTCATGGCGCTCGGCCGCGGCAGAGCCTCTTGCCGAAAAGGCAAACGTCCGCCTCCTTCTCCCACAAGGAAGGGCCCAGCCCTGAAATCTCTTGCTGCTCTTCACGGTGCCTTGGCGCCCTACCTACAGGCACAACAGCAGTGGGGATCTGTGCTTTCCCAGAGACGCAACATCTCATGGCGCTCGGCCGCGACAGAGCCTCTTGCCGAAAAGGAAAACGTCCGCCTCCTTCTCCCACAAGGAAGGGCCCAGCCTTGAAACCTCTTGCTGCTCTTCAGGGTGCCTTGGCGCCCTATCTACAGGCACAGCAGGACTGGGGATCTGTGCTTTCCCAGAGACGCAACATCTCATGGCGCTCGGACGCGACAGAGCATCTTGCCGAAAAGGCAAACGTCCGCCTCCTTCTCCCACAAGGAAGGGCCCAGCCCTCAAAGCTCTTGCTGCTCTTCACGGTGCCTTGGCGCCCTACCTACAGGCACAACAGCAGTGGGGATCTGTGCTTTCCCAGAGACGCAACATCTCATGGCGCTCGGCATCGGCAGAGCCTCTTGCCGAAAAGGCAAACGTCCGCCTCCTTCTCCCACAAGGAAGGGCCCAGCCCTCAAAGCTCTTGCTGCTCTTCACGGTGCCTTGGCGCCCTACCTACAGGCACAACAGCAGTGGGGATCTGTGCTTTCCCAGAGACGCAACATCTCATGGCGCTCGGCCGCGGCAGCGCCTCTTGCGGAAAAGGCAAACGTCCGGCTCCTTCTCCCACAAGGAAGGGCCCAGCCCTGAAAGCTCTTGCTGCTCTTCACGGTGCCTTGGTGCCCTACCTACAGGCACAACAGCAGTGGGGATCTGTGCTTTCCCAGAGACGCAACATCTCATGGCGCTCGGCCGCGGCAGAGCCTCTTGCCGAAAAGGCAAACGTCCGCCTCCTTCTCCCACAAGGAAGGGCCCAGCCATGAAAGCTCTTGCTGCTCTTCACGGTGCCTTGGGGCCCTATCTAGAGGCACAACAGCAGTGGGGATCTGTGCTTTCCCAGAGACGCAACATCTCATGGCGCTCGGCCGCGGCAGAGCCTCTTGCCGAAAAGGCAAACGTCCGCCTCCTTCTCCCACAAGGAAGGGCCCAGCCCTCAAAGCTCTTGCTGCTCTTCATGGTGCCTTGGCGCCCTACCTACAGGCACAACAGCACTGGGGATCTGTGCTTTCCCAGAGACGCAACATCTCATGGCGCTCGGCCGCGGCAGAGCCTCTTGCCGAAAAGGCAAACGTCCGCCTCCTTCTCCCACAAGGAAGGGCCCAGCCCTGAAAGCTCTTGCTGCTCTTCACGGTGCCTTGGCGCCCTATCTACAGGCACAGCAGCAGTGGGGATCTGTGCTTTCCCAGAGACGCAACATCTCATGGCGCTCGGCATCGGCAGAGCCTCTTGCCGAAAAGGCAAACGTCCGGCTCCTTCTCCCACAAGGAAGGGCCCAGCCCTCAAAGCTCTTGTTGCTCTTCACGGTGGCTTGGCGCCCTATCTACAGGCACAACAGCAGTGGGGATCTGTGCTTTCCCAGAGACGCAACATCTCATGGCGCTCGGCCGCGGCAGAGCCTCTTGCCGAAAAGGCAAACGTCCGCCTCCTTCTCCCACAAGGAAGGGCCCAGCCCTGAAAGCTGTTGCTGCTCTTCACGGTGCCTTGGCGCCGTATCTACAGGCACAGCAGCAGTGGGGATCTGTGCTTTCCCAGAGACGCAACATCTCATGGCGCTCGGCCGCGGCAGAGCCTCTTGCCGAAAAGGCAAACGTCCGGCTCCTTCTCCCACAAGGAAGGGCCCAGCCCTGAAAGCTGTTGCTGCTCTTCACGGTGCCTTGGTGCCCTACCTACAGGCACAAGAGCACTGGGGATCTGTGCTTTCCCAGAGACTCAACATCTCATGGTGCTCGGCCGCGGCAGAGCCTCTTGCCGAAAAGGCAAACGTCCGCCTCCTTCTCCCACAAGCAAGGGCCCAGCCCTGAAAGCTGTTGCTGCTCTTCACGGTGCCTTGGCACCCTATCTACATGCACAACAGCACTGGGGATCTGTGCTTTCCCAGAGACGTAACATCTCATGGCGCTCGGCCGCGGCAGCGACTCTTGCCGAAAAGGCAAACGTCCGGCTCCTTCTCCCACAAGGAAGGGCCCAGCCCTGAAAGCTGTTGCTGCTCTTCACGGTGCCTTGCACCCTATCTACAGGCACAACAGCAGTGGGGATCTGTGCTTTCCCAGAGACGCAACATCTCATGGCGCTCAACCGCAGCAGAGCCTCTTGCCGAAAAGACAAACGTCCGGCTCCTTCTCCCACAAGGAAGGGCCCAGGCCTCAAAGCTGTTGCTGCTCTTCACGGTGCCTTGGCGCCCTATCTACAGGTACAACAGCAGTGGGGATCTGTGCTTTCCCAGAGACGCAACATCTCATGGCGCTCGGCCGCGGCAGAGCCTCTTGCCGAAAAGGCAAACGTCCGGCTCCTTCTCCCACAAGGAAGGGCCCAGCCCTCAAAGCTGTTGCTGCTCTTCACGGTGCCTTGCACCCTATCTACAGGCACAAGAGCAGTGGGGATCTGTGCTTTCCCAGAGACGCAACATCTCATGGTGCTCGGCCGCGGCAGAGCCTCTTGCCGAAAAGGCAAACGTCCGCCTCCTTCTCCCACAAGGAAGGGCCCAGCCCTGAAAGCTGTTGCTGCTCTTCACGGTGCCTTGGCGCCCTATCTACAGGCACAGCAGCAGTGGGGATCTGTGCTTTCCCAGAGACGCAACATCTCATGGTGCTCGGCTGCGGCAGAACCTCTTGCCGAAAAGGCAAACGTCCGGCTCCTTCTCCCACAAGGAAGGGCCCAGCCCTGAAAGCTCTTCCTGCTCTTCACGGTGCCTTGGCGCCCTATCTACAGGCACAACAGCAGTGGGGATCTGTGCTTTCCCAGAGACGCAACATCTCATGGCGCTCGGCCGCAGCAGAGCCTCTTGCCGAAAAAGCAAACGTCCGGCTCCTTCTCCACAAGGAAGGGCCCAGCCCTGAAAGCTCTTGCTGCTCTTCACGGTGCCTTGGCGCCCTATCTACAGGCACAACAGCAGTGCGGATCTTTGCTTTCCCAGAGACGCAACATCTCATGGTGCTCGGCCGCGGCAGAGCCTCTTGCCGAAAAGGCAAACGTCCAGCTCCTTCTCCCACAAGGAAGAGCCCAGCCCTGAAAGCTGTTCCTGCTCTTCACTATAGCTTGGTGCCCTATCTACAGGCACAACAGCAGTGGGGATCGGTGCTTTCCCAGAGACGCAACATCTCATGGCGCTCGGCCGTGGCAGAGCCTCTTGACGAAAAGGCAAACGTCCAGCTCCTTCTCCCACACGGAAGGGCCCAGCCCTGAAAGCTGTTCCTGCTCTTCACTGTACCTTGGCGCCCTATCTACAGGCACAAGAGCAGTGGGGATCTGTGCTTTCCCAGAGACGCAACATCTCATGGCGCTCGGTCGCGGCAGAGCCTATTGCCGAAAAGGCAAACGTCCGGCTCCTTCTCCCACAAGGAAGGGCCCAGCCCTGAAAGCTCTTGCTGCTCTTCACGGTGCCTTGGCGCCCTATCTACAGGCACAGCAGCAGTGGGGATCTGTGCTTTCCCAGAGACGCAACATCTCATGACGCTCGGCCGCGGCAGAGCCTCTTGCCGAAAAGGCAAACGTCCGGCTCCTTCTCCCACAAGGAAGGGCCCAGCCCTGAAAGCTCTTGGTGCTCTTCACCTACCCTTGCAGCCCTACCTACAGGTACAACAGCAGTGGGGATCTGTGCTTTCCCAGAAATGCAACATCCCATGGCGCTCGGCCGCGGCAGAGCCTCTTGCCGAAAAGGCAAACGTCCGGCTCCTTCTCCCACAAGGAAGGGCCCAGCCCTGAAAGCTCTTGCTGCTCTTCACGGTGCCTTGGCGCCGTATCTACAGGCACAGCAGCAGTGGGGATCGGTGCTTTCCCAGAGACGCAACATCTCATGGCGCTCGGCTGCGGCAGAACCTCTTGCTGAAAAGGCAAACGTCCGGCTCCTTCTCCCACAAGGAAGGGCCCAGCCCTGAAAGCTCTTGCTGCTCTTTACGGTGCCTTGGCGCCCTACCTACAGGCACAACAGCAGTGGGGATCTGTGCTTTCCCAGAGACGCAACATCTCATGGCTCTCGGCCGCGGCAGAGCCTCTTGCCGAAAAGGCAAACGTCCGCCTCCTTCTCCCACAAGGAAGGGCCCAGCCCTGAAAGCTGTTGCTGCTCTTCACGGTGCCTTGGCGCCCTACCTACAGGCACAACAGCACTGGGGATCTGTGCTTTCCCAGAGACGCAACATCTCATGGCGCTCGGCCGCAGCAGAGCCTCTTGCCGAAAAGGCAAACGTCCGGCTCATTCTCCCACAAGGAAGGGCCCAGCCCTCAAAGCTCTTGCTGCTCTTCACGGTGCCTTGGCGCCCTACCTACAGGCACAAGAGCACTGGGGATCTGTGCTTTCCCAGAGACGCAACATCTCATGGCGCTCGGCCGCGGCAGAGCCTCTTGCCGAAAAGGCAAACGTCCGGCTCCTTCTCCCACAAGGAAGGGCCCAGCCCTCAAAGCTCTTGCTGCTCTTCAACTACCCTTGCAGCCCTATCTACAGGCACAACAGCAGTGGGGATCTGTGCTTTCCCAGAGACGCAACATCTCATGGCGCTCGGCCGCGGCAGAGCCTCTTGCCGAAAAGGCAAACGTCCGCCTCCTTCTCCCACAAGGAAGGGCCCAGCCCTCAAAGCTGTTGCTGCTCTTCACGGTGCCTTGGCACCCTATCTACAGGCACAGCAGCAGTGGAGATCTGTGCTTTCCCAGAGATGCAACATCTCATGGCGCTCGGCTGCGGCAGAACCTCTTGCCGAAAAGGCAAACGTCCGGCTCCTTCTCCCACAAGGAAGGGCCCAGCCCTGAAAGCTCTTGCTGATCTTCACCTACCCTTCCAGCCCTATCTACAGGCACAACAGCAGTGGGGATCTGTGCTTTCCCAGAGACGCAACATCTCATGGCGCTCGGCCGCGGCAGAGCCTCTTGCCGAAAAGGCAAACGTCCGGTTCCTTCTCCCACAAGGAAGGGCCCAGCCTTGAAAGCTCTAGCTGCTCTTCACTTATGCTTGGCGCCCTATCTAGAGGCACAACAGCAGTGGGGATCTGTGCTTTCCCAGAGACGCAACATCTCATGGCGCTCGGCCGCGGCAGAGCCTCATGCCGAAAAGTCAAACGTCCGGCTCCTTCTCCCACAAGGAAGGGCCCAGGCCTCAAAGCTGTTGCTGCTCTTCACGGTGCCTTGGCGCCCTATCTACAGGCACAACAGCAGTGGGGATCTGTGCTTTCCCAGAGACGCAACATCTCATGGCGCTCGGCCGCGGCAGAGCCTCTGGCCGAAAAGGCAAACGTCCGCCTCCTTCTCCCACAAGGAAGGGCCCAGCCCTGAAATCTCTTGCTGCTCTTCACGGTGCCTTGGCGCCCTACCTACAGGCACAACAGCAGTGGGGATCTGTGCTTTCCCAGAGACGTAACATCTCATGGCGCTCGGCCGCGGCAGCGACTCTTGCCGAAAAGGCAAACGTCCGGCTCCTTCTCCCACAAGGAAGGGCCCAGCCCTCAAAGCTGTTGCTGCTCTTCACGGTGCCTTGCACCCTATCTACAGGCACAGCAGCAGTCGGGATCTGTGCTTTCCCAGAGACGCAACATCTCATGGCGCTCAACCGCAGCAGAGCCTCTTGCCGAAAAGGCAAACGTCCGGCTCATTCTCCCACAAGGAATGGCCCAGCCCTCAAAGCTGTTGCTGCTCTTCACGGTGCCTTGGCGCCCTATCTACAGGTACAACAGCAGTGGGGATCTGTGCTTTCCCAGAGACGCAACATCTCATGGCGCTCGGCCGCGGCATAGCCTCTTGCCGAAAAGGCAAACGTCCGGCTCCTTCTCCCACAAGGAAGGGCCCAGCCCTCAAAGCTGTTGCTGCTCTTCACGGTGCCTTGCACCCTATCTACAGGCACAAGAGCAGTGGGGATCTGTGCTTTCCCAGAGACGCAACATCTCATGGTGCTCGGCCGCGGGAGATCCTCTTGCCGAAAAGGCAAACGTCCGCCTCCTTCTCCCACAAGCAAGGGCCCAGCCCTGAAAGCTGTTGCTGCTCTTCACGGTGCCTTGGCGCCCTATCTACATGCACAACAGCAGTGGGGATCTGTGCTTTCCCAGAGACGCAACATCTCATGGCGCTCGGCCGCAGCAGAGCCTCTTGCCGAAAAGGCAAACGTCCGGCTCCTTCTCCCACAAGGAAGGGCCCAGCCCTGAAAGCTCTTGCTGCTCTTCACGGTGCCTTGGCGCCGTATCTACAGGCACAGCAGCAGTGGGGATCTGTGCTTTCCCAGAGACGCAACATCTCATGGCGCTCGGCCGCGGCAGAACCTCTTGCCGAAAAGGCAAACGTCCGGCTCCTTCTCCCACAAGGAAGGGCCCAGCCCTGAAAGCTGTTGCTGCTCTTCACGGTGCCTTGGCGGCCTACCTACAGGCACAAGAGCACTGGGGATCTGTGCTTTCCCAGAGACGCAACATCTCATGGCGCTCGGCCGCGGCAGAGCCTCTTGCCGAAAAGGCAAACGTCCGCCTCCTTCTCCCACAAGCAAGGGCCCAGCCCTGAAAGCTGTTGCTGCTCTTCACGGTGCCTTGGCGCCCTATCTACATGCACAACAGCACTGGGGATCTGTGCTTTCCCAGAGACGTAACATCTCATGGCGCTCGGCCGCGGCAGCGACTCTTGCCGAAAAGGCAAACGTCCGGCTCCTTCTCCCACAAGGAAGGGCCCAGCCCTGAAAGCTCTTGCTGCTCTTCACGGTGCCTTGCACCCTATCTACAGGCACAGCAGCAGTGGGGATCTGTGTTTTCCCAGAGACGCAACATCTCATGGCGCTCAACCGCAGCAGAGCCTCTTGCCGAAAAGGCAAACGTCCGGCTCCTTCTCCCACAAGGAAGGGCCCAGCCCTCAAAGCTGTTGCTGCTCTTCACGGTGCCTTGGCGCCCTATCTACAGGTACAACAGCAGTGGGGATCTGTGCTTTCCCAGAGACGCAACATCTCATGGCGCTCGGCCGCGGCAGAGCCTCTTGCCGAAAAGGCAAACGTCCGGCTCCTTCTCCCACAAGGAAGGGCCCAGCCCTCAAAGCTGTTGCTGCTCTTCACGGTGCCTTGCACCCTATCTACAGGCACAAGAGCAGTGGGGATCTGTGCTTTCCCAGAGACGCAACATCTCATGGTGCTCGGCCGCGGCAGAGCCTCTTGCCGAAAAGGCAAACGTCCTCCTCCTTCTCCCACAAGGAAGGGCCCAGCCCTGAAAGCTGTTGCTGCTCTTCACGGTGCCTTGGTGCCCTATCTACAGGCACAACAGCAGTGGGGATCTGTGCTTTCCCAGAGACGCAACATCTCATGGCGCTCGGCCGCGGCAGAACCTCTTGCCGAAAAGGCAAACGTCCGGCTCCTTCTCCCACAAGGAAGGGCCCAGCCCTGAAAGCTGTTGCTGCTCTTCACGGTGCCTTGGCGCCCTACCTACAGGCACAAGAGCACTGGGGATCTGTGCTTTCCCAGAGACGCAACATCTCATGGCGCTCCGCCGCGGGAGATCCTCTTGCCGAAAAGGCAAACGTCCGCCTCCTTCTCCCACAAGCAAGGGCCCAGCCCTGAAAGCTGTTGCTGCTCTTCACGGTGCCTTGGCGCCCTATCTACATGCACAACAGCAGTGGGGATCTGTGCTTTCCCAGAGACGCAACATCTCATGGCGCTCGGCCGCAGCAGAGCCTCTTGCCGAAAAGGCAAACGTCCGGCTCCTTCTCCCACAAGGAAGGGCCCAGCCCTGAAAGCTCTTGCTGCTCTTCACGGTGCCTTGGCGCCGTATCTACAGGCACAGCAGCAGTGGGGATCTGTGCTTTCCCAGAGACGCAACATCTCATGGCGCTCGGCCGCGGCAGAACCTCTTGCCGAAAAGGCAAACGTCCGGCTCCTTCTCCCACAAGGAAGGGCCCAGCCCTGAAAGCTGTTGCTGCTCTTCACGGTGCCTTGGCGCCCTACCTACAGGCACAAGAGCACTGGGGATCTGTGCTTTCCCAGAGACTCAACATCTCATGGTGCTCGGCCGCGGCAGAGCCTCTTGCCGAAAAGGCAAACGTCCGCCTCCTTCTCCCACAAGCAAGGGCCCAGCCCTGAAAGCTGTTGCTGCTCTTCACGGTGCCTTGCACCCTATCTACAGGCACAACAGCAGTGGGGATCTGTGCTTTCCCAGAGACGCAACATCTCATGGCGCTCAACCGCAGCAGAGCCTCTTGCCGAAAAGACAAACGTCCGGCTCCTTCTCCCACAAGGAAGGGCCCAGGCCTCAAAGCTGTTGCTGCTCTTCACGGTGCCTTGGCGCCCTATCTACAGGTACAACAGCAGTGGGGATCTGTGCTTTCCCAGAGACGCAACATCTCATGGCGCTCGGCCGCGGCAGAGCCTCTTGCCGAAAAGGCAAACGTCCGGCTCCTTCTCCCACAAGGAAGGGCCCAGCCCTCAAAGCTGTTGCTGCTCTTCACGGTGCCTTGCACCCTATCTACAGGCACAAGAGCAGTGGGGATCTGTGCTTTCCCAGAGACGCAACATCTCATGGTGCTCGGCCGCGGCAGAGCCTCTTGCCGAAAAGGCAAACGTCCTCCTCCTTCTCCCACAAGGAAGGGCCCAGCCCTGAAAGCTGTTGCTGCTCTTCACGGTGCCTTGGTGCCCTATCTACAGGCACAACAGCAGTGGGGATCTGTGCTTTCCCAGAGACGCAACATCTCATGGCGCTCGGCCGCGGCAGAACCTCTTGCCGAAAAGGCAAACGTCCGGCTCCTTCTCCCACAAGGAAGGGCCCAGCCCTGAAAGCTGTTGCTGCTCTTCACGGTGCCTTGGCGCCCTACCTACAGGCACAAGAGCACTGGGGATCTGTGCTTTCCCAGAGACGCAACATCTCATGGCGCTCCGCCGCGGGAGATCCTCTTGCCGAAAAGGCAAACGTCCGCCTCCTTCTCCCACAAGCAAGGGCCCAGCCCTGAAAGCTGTTGCTGCTCTTCACGGTGCCTTGGCGCCCTATCTACATGCACAACAGCAGTGGGGATCTGTGCTTTCCCAGAGACGCAACATCTCATGGCGCTCGGCCGCAGCAGAGCCTCTTGCCGAAAAGGCAAACGTCCGGCTCCTTCTCCCACAAGGAAGGGCCCAGCCCTGAAAGCTCTTGCTGTTCTTCACGGTGCCTTGGCGCCGTATCTACAGGCACAGCAGCAGTGGGGATCTGTGCTTTCCCAGAGACGCAACATCTCATGGCGCTCGGCCGCGGCAGAACCTCTTGCCGAAAAGGCAAACGTCCGGCTCCTTCTCCCACAAGGAAGGGCCCAGCCCTGAAAGCTGTTGCTGCTCTTCACGGTGCCTTGGCGCCCTACCTACAGGCACAAGAGCACTGGGGATCTGTGCTTTCCCAGAGACTCAACATCTCATGGTGCTCGGCCGCGGCAGAGCCTCTTGCCGAAAAGGCAAACGTCCGCCTCCTTCTCCCACAAGCAAGGGCCCAGCCCTGAAAGCTGTTGCTGCTCTTCACGGTGCCTTGCACCCTATCTACAGGCACAACAGCAGTGGGGATCTGTGCTTTCCCAGAGACGCAACATCTCATGGCGCTCAACCGCAGCAGAGCCTCTTGCCGAAAAGACAAACGTCCGGCTCCTTCTCCCACAAGGAAGGGCCCAGGCCTCAAAGCTGTTGCTGCTCTTCACGGTGCCTTGGCGCCCTATCTACAGGTACAACAGCAGTGGGGATCTGTGCTTTCCCAGAGACGCAACATCTCATGGCGCTCGGCCGCGGCAGAGCCTCTTGCCGAAAAGGCAAACGTCCGGCTCCTTCTCCCACAAGGAAGGGCCCAGCCCTCAAAGCTGTTGCTGCTCTTCACGGTGCCTTGCACCCTATCTACAGGCACAAGAGCAGTGGGGATCTGTGCTTTCCCAGAGACGCAACATCTCATGGTGCTCGGCCGCGGCAGAGCCTCTTGCCGAAAAGGCAAACGTCCGCCTCCTTCTCCCACAAGGAAGGGCCCAGCCCTGAAAGCTGTTGCTGCTCTTCACGGTGCCTTGGTGCCCTATCTACAGGCACAGCAGCAGTGGGGATCTGTGCTTTCCCAGAGACGCAACATCTCATGGTGCTCGGCTGCGGCAGAACCTCTTGCCGAAAAGGCAAACGTCCGGCTCCTTCTCCCACAAGGAAGGGCCCAGCCCTGAAAGCTCTTCCTGCTCTTCACGGTGCCTTGGCGCCCTATCTACAGGCACAACAGCAGTGGGGATCTGTGCTTTCCCAGAGACGCAACATCTCATGGCGCTCGGCCGCAGCAGAGCCTCTTGCCGAAAAAGCAAACGTCCGGCTCCTTCTCCACAAGGAAGGGCCCAGCCCTGAAAGCTCTTGCTGCTCTTCACGGTGCCTTGGCGCCCTATCTACAGGCACAACAGCAGTGGGGATCGGTGCTTTCCCAGAGACGCAACATCTCATGGCGCTCGGCCGTGGCAGAGCCTCTTGACGAAAAGGCAAACGTCCAGCTCCTTCTCCCACACGGAAGGGCCCAGCCCTGAAAGCTGTTCCTGCTCTTCACTGTACCTTGGCGCCCTATCTACAGGCACAAGAGCAGTGGGGATCTGTGCTTTCCCAGGGACGCAACATCTCATGGCGCTCGGTCGCGGCAGAGCCTATTGCCGAAAAGGCAAACGTCCGGCTCCTTCTCCCACAAGGAAGGGCCCAGCCCTGAAAGCTCTTGCTGCTCTTCACGGTGCCTTGGCGCCCTATCTACAGGCACAGCAGCAGTGGGGATCTGTGCTTTCCCAGAGACGCAACATCTCATGACGCTCGGCCGCGGCAGAGCCTCTTGCCGAAAAGGCAAACGTCCGGCTCCTTCTCCCACAAGGAAGGGCCCAGCCCTGAAAGCTCTTGGTGCTCTTCACCTACCCTTGCAGCCCTACCTACAGGTACAACAGCAGTGGGGATCTGTGCTTTCCCAGAAATGCAACATCCCATGGCGCTCGGCCGCGGCAGAGCCTCTTGCCGAAAAGGCAAACGTCCGGCTCCTTCTCCCACAAGGAAGGGCCCAGCCCTGAAAGCTCTTGCTGCTCTTCACGGTGCCTTGGCGCCGTATCTACAGGCACAGCAGCAGTGGGGATCGGTGCTTTCCCAGAGACGCAACATCTCATGGCGCTCGGCTGCGGCAGAACCTCTTGCTGAAAAGGCAAACGTCCGGCTCCTTCTCCCACAAGGAAGGGCCCAGCCCTGAAAGCTCTTGCTGCTCTTTACGGTGCCTTGGCGCCCTACCTACAGGCACAACAGCAGTGGGGATCTGTGCTTTCCCAGAGACGCAACATCTCATGGCTCTCGGCCGCGGCAGAGCCTCTTGCCGAAAAGGCAAACGTCCGGCTCCTTCTCCCACAAGGAAGGGCCCAGCCCTGAAAGCTGTTGCTGCTCTTCACGGTGCCTTGGCGCCCTACCTACAGGCACAACAGCACTGGGGATCTGTGCTTTCCCAGAGACGCAACATCTCATGGCGCTCGGCCGCAGCAGAGCCTCTTGCCGAAAAGGCAAACGTCCGGCTCCTTCTCCCACAAGGAAGGGCCCAGCCCTCAAAGCTCTTGCTGCTCTTCACGGTGCCTTGGCGCCCTACCTACAGGCACAAGAGCACTGGGGATCTGTGCTTTCCCAGAGACGCAACATCTCATGGCGCTCGGCCGCGGCAGAGCCTCTTGCCGAAAAGGCAAACGTCCGGCTCCTTCTCCCACAAGGAAGGGCCCAGCCCTCAAAGCTGTTGCTGCTCTTCAACTACCCTTGCAGCCCTATCTACAGGCACAACAGCAGTGGGGATCTGTGCTTTCCCAGAGACGCAACATCTCATGGCGCTCGGCCGCGGCAGAGCCTCTTGCCGAAAAGGCAAACGTCCGGCTCCTTCTCCCACAAGGAAGGGCCCAGCCCTCAAAGCTGTTGCTGCTCTTCACGGTGCCTTGGCGCCCTACCTACAGGCACAAGAGCACTGGGGATCTGTGCTTTCCCAGAGACTCAACATCTCATGGTGCTCGGCCGCGGCAGAGCCTCTTGCCGAAAAGGCAAACGTCCGCCTCCTTCTCCCACAAGCAAGGGCCCAGCCCTGAAAGCTGTTGCTGCTCTTCACGGTGCCTTGCACCCTATCTACAGGCACAACAGCAGTGGGGATCTGTGCTTTCCCAGAGACGCAACATCTCATGGCGCTCAACCGCAGCAGAGCCTCTTGCCGAAAAGACAAACGTCCGGCTCCTTCTCCCACAAGGAAGGGCCCAGGCCTCAAAGCTGTTGCTGCTCTTCACGGTGCCTTGGCGCCCTATCTACAGGTACAACAGCAGTGGGGATCTGTGCTTTCCCAGAGACGCAACATCTCATGGCGCTCGGCCGCGGCAGAGCCTCTTGCCGAAAAGGCAAACGTCCGGCTCCTTCTCCCACAAGGAAGGGCCCAGCCCTCAAAGCTGTTGCTGCTCTTCACGGTGCCTTGCACCCTATCTACAGGCACAAGAGCAGTGGGGATCTGTGCTTTCCCAGAGACGCAACATCTCATGGTGCTCGGCCGCGGCAGAGCCTCTTGCCGAAAAGGCAAACGTCCGCCTCCTTCTCCCACAAGGAAGGGCCCAGCCCTGAAAGCTGTTGCTGCTCTTCACGGTGCCTTGGTGCCCTATCTACAGGCACAGCAGCAGTGGGGATCTGTGCTTTCCCAGAGACGCAACATCTCATGGTGCTCGGCTGCGGCAGAACCTCTTGCCGAAAAGGCAAACGTCCGGCTCCTTCTCCCACAAGGAAGGGCCCAGCCCTGAAAGCTCTTCCTGCTCTTCACGGTGCCTTGGCGCCCTATCTACAGGCACAACAGCAGTGGGGATCTGTGCTTTCCCAGAGACGCAACATCTCATGGCGCTCGGCCGCAGCAGAGCCTCTTGCCGAAAAAGCAAACGTCCGGCTCCTTCTCCACAAGGAAGGGCCCAGCCCTGAAAGCTCTTGCTGCTCTTCACGGTGCCTTGGCGCCCTATCTACAGGCACAACAGCAGTGGGGATCGGTGCTTTCCCAGAGACGCAACATCTCATGGCGCTCGGCCGTGGCAGAGCCTCTTGACGAAAAGGCAAACGTCCAGCTCCTTCTCCCACACGGAAGGGCCCAGCCCTGAAAGCTGTTCCTGCTCTTCACTGTACCTTGGCGCCCTATCTACAGGCACAAGAGCAGTGGGGATCTGTGCTTTCCCAGGGACGCAACATCTCATGGCGCTCGGTCGCGGCAGAGCCTATTGCCGAAAAGGCAAACGTCCGGCTCCTTCTCCCACAAGGAAGGGCCCAGCCCTGAAAGCTCTTGCTGCTCTTCACGGTGCCTTGGCGCCCTATCTACAGGCACAGCAGCAGTGGGGATCTGTGCTTTCCCAGAGACGCAACATCTCATGACGCTCGGCCGCGGCAGAGCCTCTTGCCGAAAAGGCAAACGTCCGGCTCCTTCTCCCACAAGGAAGGGCCCAGCCCTGAAAGCTCTTGGTGCTCTTCACCTACCCTTGCAGCCCTACCTACAGGTACAACAGCAGTGGGGATCTGTGCTTTCCCAGAAATGCAACATCCCATGGCGCTCGGCCGCGGCAGAGCCTCTTGCCGAAAAGGCAAACGTCCGGCTCCTTCTCCCACAAGGAAGGGCCCAGCCCTGAAAGCTCTTGCTGCTCTTCACGGTGCCTTGGCGCCGTATCTACAGGCACAGCAGCAGTGGGGATCGGTGCTTTCCCAGAGACGCAACATCTCATGGCGCTCGGCTGCGGCAGAACCTCTTGCTGAAAAGGCAAACGTCCGGCTCCTTCTCCCACAAGGAAGGGCCCAGCCCTGAAAGCTCTTGCTGCTCTTTACGGTGCCTTGGCGCCCTACCTACAGGCACAACAGCAGTGGGGATCTGTGCTTTCCCAGAGACGCAACATCTCATGGCTCTCGGCCGCGGCAGAGCCTCTTGCCGAAAAGGCAAACGTCCGGCTCCTTCTCCCACAAGGAAGGGCCCAGCCCTGAAAGCTGTTGCTGCTCTTCACGGTGCCTTGGCGCCCTACCTACAGGCACAACAGCACTGGGGATCTGTGCTTTCCCAGAGACGCAACATCTCATGGCGCTCGGCCGCAGCAGAGCCTCTTGCCGAAAAGGCAAACGTCCGGCTCCTTCTCCCACAAGGAAGGGCCCAGCCCTCAAAGCTCTTGCTGCTCTTCACGGTGCCTTGGCGCCCTACCTACAGGCACAAGAGCACTGGGGATCTGTGCTTTCCCAGAGACGCAACATCTCATGGCGCTCGGCCGCGGCAGAGCCTCTTGCCGAAAAGGCAAACGTCCGGCTCCTTCTCCCACAAGGAAGGGCCCAGCCCTCAAAGCTGTTGCTGCTCTTCAACTACCCTTGCAGCCCTATCTACAGGCACAACAGCAGTGGGGATCTGTGCTTTCCCAGAGACGCAACATCTCATGGCGCTCGGCCGCGGCAGAGCCTCTTGCCGAAAAGGCAAACGTCCGCCTCCTTCTCCCACAAGGAAGGGCCCAGCCCTCAAAGCTGTTGCTGCTCTTCACGGTGCCTTGGCACCCTATCTACAGGCACAGCAGCAGTGGAGATCTGTGCTTTCCCAGAGATGCAACATCTCATGGCGCTCGGCTGCGGCAGAACCTCTTGCCGAAAAGGCAAACGTCCGGCTCCTTCTCCCACAAGGAAGGGCCCAGCCCTGAAAGCTCTTGCTGATCTTCACCTACCCTTCCAGCCCTATCTACAGGCACAACAGCAGTGGGGATATGTGCTTTCCCAGAGACGCAACATCTCATGGTGCTCGGCCGCGGAGAGCCTCTTGCCGAAAAGGCAAACGTCCGCCTCCTTCTCCCACAAGGAAGGGTCCAGCCCTCAAAGCTGTTGCTGCTCTTCACGGTGCCTTGGTGCCCTATCTACAGGCACAGCATCAGTGGGGATCTGTGCTTTCCCAGAGACGCAACATCTCATGGCGCTCGGCCGCGGCAGAGCCTCTTGCCGAAAAGGCAAACGTCCGGCTCCTTCTCCCACAAGGAAGGGCCCAGACCTGAAAGCTCTTGCTGCTCTTCACGGTGCCTTGGCGCCCTATCTACAGGCACAACAGCAGTGCGGATCTGTGCTTTCCCAGAGACGCAACATCTCATGGCGTTCAGCCGCGGCAGCGCCTCTTGCCGAAAAGGCAAACGTCCGGCTCCTTCTCCCACAAGGAAGTGCCCAGCCCTGAAAGCTCTTGCTGCTCTTCACGGTGCCTTGGCGCCCTATCTACAGGCACAACAGCACTGGGGATCTGTGCTTTCCCAGAGACGCAACATCTCATGGCGCTCGGCCGCGGCAGAGCCTCTTGCTGAAAAGGCAAACCCCCGGCTCCTTCTCCCACAAGGAAGGGCCCAGACCTGAAAGCTCTTGCTGCTCTTCACGGTGCCTTGGCGCCCTATCTACAGGCACAACAGCACTGGGCATCTGTGCTTTCCCAGAGACGCAACATCTCATGGCGCTCGGGCCGCGGGAGATCCTCTTGCCGAAAAGGCAAACGTCCGGCTCCTTCTCCCACAAGGAAGGGCCCAGCCCTGAAAGCTGTTGCTGCTCTTCAGGGTGCCTTGGCGCCCTACCTACAGGCACAACAGCAGTGGGGATCTGTGCTTTCCCAGAGACGCAACATCTCATGGCGCTCGGCCGCGGCAGCGCCTCTTGCAGAAAAGGGAAACGTCCGGCTCCTTCTCCCACAAGGAAGGGCCCAGCCCTGAAAGCTCTTGCTGCTCTTCACGGTGACTTGGCGCCCTACCTACAGGCACAACATCACTGGGGATCTGTGCTTTCCCAGAGACGCAACATCTCATGGCGCTCGGCCGCGGCAGAGCCTCTTGCCGAAAAGGCAAACGTCCGCCTCATTCTCCCAAAAGGAAGGGCCCAGCCCTCAAAGCTTTTGCTGCTCTTCACGGTGCCTTGGCGCCCTATCTACAGGCACAACAGCAGTGGGGATCTGTGCTTTCCCAGAGACGCAACATCTCATGGCGCTCGGCCGCGGCAGAGCCTCTTGCCGAAAAGGCAAACGTCCGGTTCCTTCTCCCACAAGGAAGGGCCCAGCCTTGAAAGCTCTAGCTGCTCTTCACTTATGCTTGGCGCCCTATCTAGAGGCACAACAGCAGTGGGGATCTGTGCTTTCCCAGAGACGCAACATCTCATGGCGCTCGGCCGCGGCAGAGCCTCATGCCGAAAAGTCAAACGTCCGGCTCCTTCTCCCACAAGGAAGGGCCCAGCCCTCAAAGCTGTTGCTGCTCTTCACGGTGCCTTGGCGCCCTATCTACAGGCACAACAGCAGTGGGGATCTGTGCTTTCCCAGAGACGCAACATCTCATGGCGCTCGGCCGCGGCAGAGCCTCTGGCCGAAAAGGCAAACGTCCGCCTCCTTCTCCCACAAGGAAGGGCCCAGCCCTGAAATCTCTTGCTGCTCTTCACGGTGCCTTGGCGCCCTACCTACAGGCACAACAGCAGTGGGGATCTGTGCTTTCCCAGAGACGCAACATCTCATGGCGCTCGGCCGCGACAGAGCCTCTTGCCGAAAAGGAAAACGTCCGCCTCCTTCTCCCACAAGGAAGGGCCCAGTCTTGAAACCTCTTGCTGCTCTTCAGGGTGCCTTGGCGCCCTATCTACAGGCACAGCAGGACTGGGGATCTGTGCTTTCCCAGAGACGCAACATCTCATGGCGCTCGGACGCGACAGAGCATCTTGCCGAAAAGGCAAACGTCCGGCTCCTTCTCCCACAAGGAAGGGCCCAGCCCTCAAAGCTCTTGCTGCTCTTCACGGTGCCTTGGCGCCCTACCTACAGGCACAACAGCAGTGGGGATCTGTGCTTTCCCAGAGACGCAACATCTCATGGCGCTCGGCATCGGCAGAGCCTCTTGCCGAAAAGGCAAACGTCCGCCTCCTTCTCCCACAAGGAAGGGCCCAGCCCTCAAAGCTCTTGCTGCTCTTCACGGTGCCTTGGCGCCCTACCTACAGGCACAACAGCAGTGGGGATCTGTGCTTTCCCAGAGACGCAACATCTCATGGCGCTCGGCCGCGGCAGCGCCTCTTGCCGAAAAGGCAAACGTCCGGCTCCTTCTCCCACAAGGAAGGGCCCAGCCCTGAAAGCTCTTGCTGCTCTTCACGGTGCCTTGGTGCCCTACCTACAGGCACAACAGCAGTGGGGATCTGTGCTTTCCCAGAGACGCAACATCTCATGGCGCTCGGCCGCGGCAGAGCCTCTTGCCGAAAAGGCAAACGTCCGCCTCCTTCTCCCACAAGGAAGGGCCCAGCCATGAAAGCTCTTGCTGCTCTTCACGGTGCCTTGGGGCCCTATCTAGAGGCACAACAGCACTGGGGATCTGTGCTTTCCCAGAGACGCAACATCTCATGGCGCTCGGCCGCGGCAGAGCCTCTTGCCGAAAAGGCAAACGTCCGCCTCCTTCTCCCACAAGGAAGGGCCCAGCCCTCAAAGCTCTTGTTGCTCTTCACGGTGCCTTGGCGCCCTACCTACAGGCACAACAGCAGTGGGGATCTGTGCTTTCCCAGAGACGCAACATCTCATGGCGCTCGGCCGCGGCAGAGCCTCTTGCCGAAAAGGCAAACGTCCGCCTCCTTCTCCCACAAGGAAGGGCCCAGCCCTCAAAGCTCTTGCTGCTCTTCACGGTGCCTTGGCGCCCTATCTACAGGCACAACAGCACTGGAGATCTGTGCTTTCCCAGAGACGCAACATCTCATGGCGCTCGGCCGCGGCAGAGGCCTCTTGCCGAAAAAGGCAAACGTCCGCCTCCTTCTCCCACAAGGAAGGGCCCAGCCCTGAAAGCTCTTGCTGCTCTTCACGGTGCCTTGGCGCCCTATCTACAGGCACAACAGCAGTGGGGATCTGTGCTTTCCCAGAGACGCAACATCTCATGGCGCTCCGCCGCGGCAGAGCCTCTTGCCGAAAAGGCAAACGTCCAGCTCCTTCTCCCACAAGGAAGGGCCAGCCCTCAAAGCTGTTGCTGCTTTTTGGGTGCCTTGGCGCCCTACCTACAGGCACAACAGCACTGGGGATCTGTGCTTTCCCAGAGACGCAACATCTCATGGCGCTCGGCATCGGCAGAGCCTCTTGCCGAAAAGGCAAACGCCCGCCCTCCTTCTCCCACAAGGAAGGGCCCAGCCTCAAAGCTCTTGCTGCTCTTCACGGTACCTTGGCGCCCTACCTACAGGCACAACAGCACTGGGGATCTGTGCTTTCCCAGAGACGCAACATCTCATGGCGCTCGGCCGCGGCAGAGCATCTTGCCGAAAAGGAAAACGTCCGGCCTACTTCTCCCACAAGGAAGGGCCCAGCGCTGAAGGCTCTTGCTGCTCTTCACGGTGCCTTGGTGCCCTACCTACAGGCACAACAGCAGTGGGGATCTGTGCTTTCCCAGAGACGCAACATCTCATGGCGCTCGGCCGCGGGCAGAGCCTCTTGCCGAAAAGGCAAACGTCCGGCTCCTTCTCCCACAAGGAAGGGCCCAGCCCTGAAAGCTGTGCTGATCTTCAGGGTGCCTTGGCGCCCTACCTACAGGCACAACAGCACTGGGGATCTGTGCTTTCCCAGAGACGCAACATCTCATGGCGCTCGGCCCGCGGCAGAGCCTCTTGCCGAAAAGGCAAACGTCCGCCTCCTTCTCCCACAAGGAAGGGCCCAGCCCTCAAAGCTCTTGCTGCTCTTCACGGTGCCTTGGCGCCCTACCTACAGGCACAACAGCAGTGGGGATCTGTGCTTTCCCAGAGACGCAACATCTCATGGCGCTCGGCCGCGACAGAGCCTCTTTGCCGAAAAGGAAAACGTCCGCCTCCTTCTCCCACAAGGAAGGGCCCAGCCCTTGAAACCTCTTGCTGCTCTTCAGGGTGCCTTGGCGCCCTATCTACAGGCACAGCAGGACTGGGGATCTGTGCTTTCCCAGAGACGCAACATCTCATGGCGCTCGGACGCGACAGAGCATCTTGCCGAAAAGGCAAACGTCCGCCTCCTTCTCCCACAAGGAAGGGCCCAGCCCTCAAAGCTCTTGCTGCTCTTCACGGTGCCTTGGCGCCCTACCTACAGGCACAACAGCAGTGGGGATCTGTGCTTTCCCAGAGACGCAACATCTCATGGCGCTCGGCATCGGCAGAGCCTCTTGCCGAAAAGGCAAACGTCCGCCCTCTTCTCCCCACAAGGAAGGGCCCAGCCCTCAAAGCTCTTGCTGCTCTTCACGGTGCCTTGGCGCCCTACCTACAGGCACAACAGCAGTGGGGATCTGTGCTTTCCCAGAGACGCAACATCTCATGGCGCTCGGCCGCGGCAGCGCCTCTTGCCGAAAAGGCAAACGTCCGGCTCCTTCTCCCACAAGGAAGGGCCCAGCCCTGAAAGCTCTTGCTGCTCTTCACGGTGCCTTGGTGCCCTACCTACAGGCACAACAGCAGTGGGGATCTGTGCTTTCCCAGAGACGCAACATCTCATGGCGCTCCGGCCGCGGCAGAGCCTCTTGCCGAAAAGGCAAACGTCCGCCTCCTTCTCCCACAAGGAAGGGCCCAGCCATGAAAGCTCTTGCTGCTCTTCACGGTGCCTTGGGGCCCTATCTAGAGGCACAACAGCAGTGGGGATCTGTGCTTTCCCAGAGACGCAACATCTCATGGCGCTCGGCCCGCGGCAGAGCCTCTTGCCGAAAAGGCAAACGTCCGCCTCCTTCTCCCACAAGGAAGGGCCCAGCCCTCAAAGCTCTTGCTGCTCTTCATGGTGCCTTGGCGCCCTACCTACAGGCACAACAGCACTGGGGATCTGTGCTTTCCCAGAGACGCAACATCTCATGGCGCTCGGCCGCGGCAGAGCCTTCTTGCCGAAAAGGCAAACGTCCGCCTCCTTCTCCCACAAGGAAGGGCCCAGCCCTGAAAGCTCTTGCTGCTCTTCACGGTGCCTTGGCGCCCTATCTACAGGCACAGCAGCAGTGGGGATCTGTGCTTTCCCAGAGACGCAACATCTCATGGCGCTCGGCATCGGCAGAGCCTCTTGCCGAAAGGCAAACGTCCGGCTCCTTCTCCCACAAGAAGGGCCCAGCCCTCAAAGCTCTTGTTGCTCTTCACGGTGCCTTGGCGCCCTACCTACAGGCACAACAGCAGTGGGGATCTGTGCTTTCCCAGAGACGCAACATCTCATGGCGCTCGGCCGCGGCAGAGCCTCTTGCCGAAAAGGCAAACGTCCGCCTCCTTCTCCCACAAGGAAGGGCCCAGCCCTCAAAGCTCTTGCTGCTCTTCACGGTGCCTTGGCGCCCTATCTACAGGCACAACAGCACTGGGGATCTGTGCTTTCCCAGAGACGCAACATCTCATGGCGCTCGGACCGCAGCAGAGCCTCTTGCCGAAAAGGCCAAACGTCCGGCTCCTTCTCCCACAAGGAAGGGCCCAGCCCTGAAAGCTCTTGCTGCTCTTCACGGTGCCTTGGCGCCGTATCTACAGGCACAGCAGCAGTGGGGATCTGTGCTTTCCCAGAGACGCAACATCTCATGGCGCTCGGCCGCGGCAGAGCCTCTTGCCGAAAAGGCAAACGTCCGGCTCCTTCTCCCACAAGGAAGGGCCCAGCCCTGAAAGCTGTTGCTGCTCTTCACGGTGCCTTGGTGCCCTACCTACAGGCACAAGAGCACTGGGGATCTGTGCTTTCCCAGAGACTCAACATCTCATGGTGCTCGGCCGCGGCAGAGCCTCTTGCCGAAAAGGCAAACGTCCGGCTCCTTCTCCCACAAGGCAAGGGCCCAGCCCTCAAAGCTCTTGCTGCTCTTCACGGTGCCTTGGCGCCCTATCTACAGGCACAACAGCAGCTGGGGATCTATGCTTTCCCAGAGACGCAACATCTCATGGCTCTCGGCCGCGGCAGCAGCCTCTTGCCGAAAAGCAAACGTCCGGCTCCTTCTCCCACAAGGAAGGGCCCAGCCCTCAAAGCTCTTGCTGCTCTTCACGGTGCCTTGGCACCCTATCTACAGGCACAACAGCAGTGGGGGTCTGTGCTTTCCCAGAGACGCAACATCTCATGGCGCTCAGGCCGCAGGCAGAGCCTCTTGCCGAAAAGGCAAACGTTCCGGCTCCTTCTCCCACAAGGAAGGGCCCAGGCCTCAAAGCTCTTGCTGCTCTTCACGGTGCCTTGGCACCCTATCTACAGGCACAACAGCAGTGGGGCTCTGTGCTTTCCCAGAGACGCAACATCTCATGGCGCTCGGCCGCGGCAGAGCCTCTTGCAGAAAAGGCAAACGTGTCCGGCTCCTTCTCCCACAAGGAAGGGCCCAGCCCTGAAGGCTCTTGCTGCTCTTCACGGTACCTTGGCGCCCTATCTACAGGCACAACAGCAGTGGGGATCTATGCTTTCCCAGAGACGCAACATCTCATGGCGCTCGGCCGCGGCAGAGCCTCTTGCCGAAAAGGCAAACGTCCATCTCCTTCTCCCACAAGGAAGGGCCCAGACCTGAAAGCTCTTGCTGCTCTTCACGGTGCCTTGGCACCCTATCTACAGGCACAACAGCAGTGGGGATCTGTGCTTTCCCAGAGACGCAACATCTCATGGCGCTCGGCCGCGGCAGAGCCTCTTGACGAAAAGGCAAACGTCCGGCTCCTTCTCCCACAAGGAAGGGCCCAGCCCTGAAAGCTGTTGCGGCTCTTCACGGTGCCTTGGCGCCCTATCTACAGGCACAACAGCAGTGGGGATCTGTGCTTTCCCAGAGACGCAACATCTCATGGCTCTCGGCCGCGGCAGAGCCTCTTGCCGAAAAGGCAAACGTCCAGCTCTTTCTCCCACAAGGAAGGGCCCAGACCTGAAAGCTCTTGCTGTTCTTCACGGTGCCTTGGCACCCTATCTACAGGCACAACAGCAGTGGGGATCTGTGCTTTCCCAGAGACGCAACATCTCATGGCGCTCGGCCGCGGCAGAGCCTCTTGCCGAAAAGGCAAACGTCCGGCTCCTTATCCCACAAGGAAGGGCCCCACCCTGAAAGATGTTGCGGCTCTTCACCTACCCTTGGAACCCTATCTACAGGCACAACAGCAGTGGGGCTCTGTGCTTTCCCAGAGACGCAACATCTCATGGCGCTCGGCCGCGGCAGAGCCTCTTGCCGAAAAGGCAAACGTCCGGCTCCTTCTCCCACAAGGAAGGGCCCAGCCCTGAAAGCTCTTGCTGCTCTTCACCGTGCCTTGGTGCCCTATCTACAGGCACCACAGCAGTGGGGATCTGTGCTTTCCCAGAGACGCAACATCTCATGGCGCTCGGCCGCGGCAGAGCCTCTTGCCGAAAAGGCAAACGTCCGGCTCCTTCTCCCACAAGGAAGGGCCCAGCCCTGAAAGCTCTTGCTGCTCTTCACGGTGCCTTGGCGCCCTATCTACAGGCACCACAGCAGTGGGGATCTGTGCTTTCCCAGAGACGCAACATCTCATGGCGCTCGGCCGCGGCAGAGCCTCTTGCCGAAAAGGCAAACGTCCGGCTCCTTCTCCCACAAGGAAGGGCCCAGCCCTCAAAGCTCTTGCTGCTCTTCACGGTGCCTTGGCGCCCTATCTACAGGCACAACAGCAGTGGGGATCTATGCTTTCCCAGAGACGCAACATCTCATGGATCTCGGCCGCGGCAGAGCCTCTTGCCGAAAAGGCAAACGTCCGGCTCCTTCTCCCACAAGGAAGGGCCCAGCCCTCAAAGATCTTGCTGCTCTTCACCTACCCTTGGAACCCTATCTACAGGCACAACAGCAGTGGGGATCTGTGCTTTCCCAGAGACGCAACATCTCATGGCGCTCGGCCGCGGCAGAGCCTCTTGCCGAAAAGGCAAACGTCCGGCTCCTTCTCCCACAAGGAAGGGCCCAGCCCTGAAAGCTCTTGCTGCTCTTCACGGTGCCTTGGCGCCCTATCTACAGGCACAACAGCAGTGGGGCTCTGTGCTTTCCCAGAGACGCAACATCTCATGGCGCTCGGCCGCGGCAGAGCCTCTTGCCGAAAAGGCAAACGTCCGGCTCCTTCTCCTACAAGGAAGGGCCCAGCCCTGAAAGCTCTTGCTGCTCTATACGATGCCTTGGCGCCCTATCTACAGGCACCACAGCAGTGGGGCTCTGTGCTTTCCCAGAGACGCAACATCTCATGGCGCTCGGCCGCGGCAGAGCCTCTTGCCGAAAAGGCAAACGTCCGGCTCCTTCTCCCACAAGGAAGGGCCCAGCCCTGAAAGCTGTTGCGGCTCTTCACGGTGCCTTGGCGCCCTATCTACAGGCACAAAAGCAGTGGGGATCTGTGCTTTCCCAGAGACGCAACATCTCATGGCTCTCGGCCGCGGCAGAGCCTCTTGCCGAAAAAGCAAACGTCCGGCTCCTTCTCCCACAAGGATGGGCCCAGCCCTCAAAGCTCTTGCTGCTCTTCACGGTGCCTTGGCGCCCTATCTACAGGCACAACAGCAGTGGGGATCTGTGCTTTCCCAGAGACGCAACATCTCATGGCGCTCGGCCGCGGCAGAGCCTCTTGCCGAAAAGGCAAACGTCCGGCTCCTTCTCCCACAAGGAAGGGCCCAGGCCTCAAAGCTCTTGCTGCTCTTCACGGTGCCTTGGCACCCTATCTACAGGCACAACAGCAGTGGGGCTCTGTGCTTTCCCAGAGACGCAACATCTCATGGCGCTCGGCCGCGGCAGAGCCTCTTGCAGAAAAGGCAAACGTCCGGCTCCTTCTCCCACAAGGAAGGGCCCAGCCCTGAAGGCTCTTGCTGCTCTTCACGGTACCTTGGCGCCCTATCTACAGGCACAACAACAGTGGGGATCTATGCTTTCCCAGAGACGCAACATCTCATGGCGCTCGGCCGCGGCAGAGCCTCTTGCCGAAAAGGCAAACGTCCATCTCCTTCTCCCACAAGGAAGGGCCCAGACCTGAAAGCTCTTGCTGCTCTTCACGGTGCCTTGGCACCCTATCTACAGGCACAACAGCAGTGGGGATCTGTGCTTTCCCAGAGACGCAACATCTCATGGCGCTCGGCCGCGGCAGAGCCTCTTGACGAAAAGGCAAACGTCCGGCTCCTTCTCCCACAAGGAAGGGCCCAGCCCTGAAAGCTGTTGCGGCTCTTCACGGTGCCTTGGCGCCCTATCTACAGGCACAACAGCAGTGGGGATCTGTGCTTTCCCAGAGACGCAACATCTCATGGCTCTCGGCCGCGGCAGAGCCTCTTGCCGAAAAGGCAAACGTCCAGCTCTTTCTCCCACAAGGAAGGGCCCAGACCTGAAAGCTCTTGCTGCTCTTCACGGTGCCTTGGCACCCTATCTACAGGCACAACAGCAGTGGGGATCTGTGCTTTCCCAGAGACGCAACATCTCATGGCGCTCGGCCGCGGCAGAGCCTCTTGCCGAAAAGGCAAACGTCCGGCTCCTTATCCCACAAGGAAGGGCCCCACCCTGAAAGCTGTTGCGGCTCTTCACCTACCCTTGGAACCCTATCTACAGGCACAACAGCAGTGGGGCTCTGTGCTTTCCCAGAGACGCAACATCTCATGGCGCTCGGCCGCGGCAGAGCCTCTTGCCGAAAAGGCAAACGTCCGGCTCCTTCTCCCACAAGGAAGGGCCCAGCCCTGAAAGCTCTTGCTGCTCTTCACGGTGCCTTGGTGCCCTATCTACAGGCACCACAGCAGTGGGGCTCTGTGCTTTCCCAGAGACGCAACATCTCATGGCGCTCGGCCGCGGCAGAGCCTCTTGCCGAAAAGGCAAACGTCCGGCTCCTTCTCCCACAAGGAAGGGCCCAGCCCTGAAAGCTCTTGCTGCTCTTCACGGTGCCTTGGCGCCCTATCTACAGGCACAACAGCAGTGGGGCTCTGTGCTTTCCCAGAGACGCAACATCTCATGGCGCTCGGCCGCGGCAGAGCCTCTTGCCGAAAAGGCAAACGTCCGGCTCCTTCTCCCACAAGGAAGGGCCCAGCCCTCAAAGCTCTTGCTGCTCTTCACGGTGCCTTGGCGCCCTATCTACAGGCACAACAGCAGTGGGGCTCTATGCTTTCCCAGAGACGCAACATCTCATGGATCTCGGCCGCGGCAGAGCCTCTTGCCGAAAAGGCAAACGTCCGGCTCCTTCTCCCACAAGGAAGGGCCCAGCCCTCAAAGATCTTGCTGCTCTTCACCTACCCTTGGAACCCTATCTACAGGCACAACAGCAGTGGGGCTCTGTGCTTTCCCAGAGACGCAACATCTCATGGCGCTCGGCCGCGGCAGAGCCTCTTGCCGAAAAGGCAAACGTCCGGCTCCTTCTCCCACAAGGAAGGGCCCAGCCCTGAAAGCTCTTGCTGCTCTTCACGGTGCCTTGGCGCCCTATCTACAGGCACAACAGCAGTGGGGCTCTGTGCTTTCCCAGAGACGCAACATCTCATGGCGCTCGGCCGCGGCAGAGCCTCTTGCCGAAAAGGCAAACGTCCGGCTCCTTCTCCCACAAGGAAGGGCCCAGCCCTGAAAGCTCTTGCTGCTCTATACGATGCCTTGGCGCCCTATCTACAGGCACCACAGCAGTGGGGCTCTGTGCTTTCCCAGAGACGCAACATCTCATGGCGCTCGGCCGCGCCACAGCCTCTTGCCGAAAAGGCAAACGTCCGGCTCCTTCTCCCACAAGGAAGGGCCCAGCCCTGAAAGCTGTTGCGGCTCTTCACGGTGCCTTGGCGCCCTATCTACAGGCACAAAAGCAGTGGGGATCTGTGCTTTCCCAGAGACGCAACATCTCATGGCTCTCGGCCGCGGCAGAGCCTCTTGCCGAAAAGGCAAACGTCCAGCTCTTTCTCCCACAAGGAAGGGCCCAGACCTGAAAGCTCTTGCTGCTCTTCACGGTGCCTTGGCACCCTATCTACAGGCACAACAGCAGTGGGGATCTGTGCTTTCCCAGAGACGGAACATCTCATGGCGCTCGGCCGCGGCAGAGCCTCTTGCCCAAAAGGCAAACGTCCGGCTCCTTCTCCCACAAGGAAGGGCCCCACCCTGAAAGCTGTTGCGGCTCTTCACCTACCCTTGGAACCCTATCTACAGGCACAACAGCAGTGGGGCTCTGTGCTTTCCCAGAGACGCAACATCTCATGGCGCTCGGCCGCGGCAGAGCCTCTTGCCGAAAAGGCAAACGTCCGGCTCTTTCTCCCACAAGGAAGGGCCCAGCCCTCAAAGCTCTTGCTGCTCTTCACCTACCCTTGGAACCCTATATACAGGCACAACAGCAGTGGGGATCTGTGCTTTCCCAGAGACGCAACATCTCATGGCGCTCGGCCGCGGCAGAGCCTCTTGCCGAAAAGGCAAACGTCCGGCTCCTTCTCCCACAAGGAAGGGCCCAGCCCTCAAAGCTCTTGCTGCTCTTCACCGTGCCTTGGCGCCCTATCTACAGGCACAACAGCAGTGGGGCTCTGTGCTTTCCCAGAGACGCAACATCTCATGGCGCTCGGCCGCGGCAGAGCCTCTTGCCGAAAAGGCAAACGTCCGGCTCCTTCTCCCACAAGGAAGGGCCCAGCCGTGAAAGCTCTTGCTGCTCTATACGGTGCCTTGGCGCCCTATCTACAGGCACCACAGCAGTGGGGCTCTGTGCTTTCCCAGAGACGCAACATCTCATGGCGCTCGGCCGCGGCAGAGCCTCTTGCCGAAAAGGCAAACGTCCGGCTCCTTCTCCCACAAGGAAGGGCCTAGCCCTGAAAGCTCTTGCTGCTCTTCACGGTGCCTTGGCGCCCTATCTACAGGCACAACAGCAGTGGGGGTCTGTGCTTTCCCAGAGACGCAACATCTCATGGCGCTCGTCTGCGCAAGAGCCTCTTGCCGAAAAGGCAAACGTCCGGCTCCTTCTCCCACAAGGAAGGGCCCAGCCCTGAAAGCTCTTGCTGCTCTTCACGGTGCCTTGGCGCCCTATCTACAGGCACAACAGCAGTGGGGATCTATGCTTTCCCAGAGACGCAACATCTCATGGCGCTCGGCCGCGGCAGAGCTCCTTACGAAAAGGCAAACGTCCGGCTCCTTCTCCCACAAGGAAGGGCCCAGGCCTCAAAGCTCTTGCTGCTCTTCACGGTGCCTTGGCGCCCTATCTACAGGCACCACCGCAGTGGGGCTCTGTGCTTTTTCAGAGAGGCAACAACTCATGGCGCTCGGCCACGGCAGAGCCTCTTGCCGAAAAGGCAAACGTCCGGCTCCTTCTCCCACAAGGAAGGGCCCAGACCTGAAAGCTCTTGCTGCTCTTCACGGTGCCTTGGCACCCTATCTACAGGCACAACAGCAGTGGGGATCTGTGCTTTCCCAGAGACGCAACATCTCATGGCGCTCGGCCGCGGCAGAGCCTCTTGCCCAAAAGGCAAACGTCCGGCTCCTTCTCCCACAAGGAAGGGCCCAGCCCTGAAAGATCTTGCTGCTCTTCACGGTGCCTTGGTGCCCTATCTACAGGCACAACAGCAGTGGGGCTCTGTGCTTTCCCAGAGACGCAACATCTCATGGCGCTCGGCCGCGGCAGAGCCTCTTGCCGAAAAGGCAAACGTCCGGCTCCTTCTCCCACAAGGAAGGGCCCAGCCCTGAAAGCTCTTGCTGCTCTTCACCGTGCCTTGGTGCCCTATCTACAGGCACCACAGCAGTGGGTCTCTGTGCTTTCCCAGAGACGCAACATCTCATGGCGCTCGGCCGCGGCAGAGCCTCTTGCCGAAAAGGCAAACGTCCGGCTCCTTCTCCCACAAGGAAGAGCCCAGCCCTCAAAGCTCTTGCTGCTCTTCACGGTGCCTTGGCGCCCTATCTACAGGCACAACAGCAGTGGGGCTCTGTGCTTTCCCAGAGACGCAACATCTCATGGCGCTCGGCCGCGGCAGAGCCTCTTGCCGAAAAGGTAAACGTCCGGCTCCTTCTCCCACAAGGAAGGGCCCAGCCCTGAAAGCTGTTGCTGCTCTTCCCGGTGCCTTGGCACCCTATCTACAGGCACAACAGCACTGGGGATCCGTGCTTTCCCAGAGACGCAACATCTCATGGCGCTCGGCCGCGGCAGAGCCTCTTGCCGAAAAGGCAAACGTCCGGCTCCTTCTCCCACAAGGAAGGGCCCAGCCCTGAAAGCTCTTGCTGCTCTTCACGGTGCCTTGGCGCCCTATCTACAGGCACAACAGCAGTGGGGATCTATGTGTTCCCAGAGACGCAACATCTCATGGCGCTCGGCCGCGGCAGAGCTCCTTACGAAAAGGCAAACGTCCGGCTCCTTCTCCCACAAGGAAGGGCCCAGGCCTCAAAGCTCTTGCTGCTCTTCACGGTGCCTTGGCACCCTATCTACAGGCACCACCGCAGTGGGGCTCTGTGCTTTTTCAGAGAGGCAACAACTCATGGCGCTCGGCCACGGCAGAGCCTCTTGCCGAAAAGGCAAACGTCCGGCTCCTTCTCCCACAAGGAAGGGCCCAGACCTGAAAGCTCTTGCTGCTCTTCACGGTGCCTTGGCACCCTATCTACAGGCACAACAGCAGTGGGGATCTGTGCTTTCCCAGAGACGCAACATCTCATGGCGCTCGGCCGCGGCAGAGCCTCTTGCCCAAAAGGCAAACGTCCGGCTCCTTCTCCCACAAGGAAGGGCCCAGCCCTGAAAGATCTTGCTGCTCTTCACGGTGCCTTGGTGCCCTATCTACAGGCACAACAGCAGTGGGGCTCTGTGCTTTCCCAGAGACGCAACATCTCATGGCGCTCGGCCGCGGCAGAGCCTCTTGCCGAAAAGGCAAACGTCCGGCTCCTTCTCCCACAAGGAAGGGCCCAGCCCTCAAAGCTCTTGCTGCTCTTCACCGTGCCTTGGCGCCCTATCTACAGGCACCACAGCAGTGGGTCTCTGTGCTTTCCCAGAGACGCAACATCTCATGGCGCTCGGCCGCGGCAGAGCCTCTTGCCGAAAAGGCAAACGTCCGGCTCCTTCTCCCACAAGGAAGAGCCCAGCCCTCAAAGCTCTTGCTGCTCTTCACGGTGCCTTGGCGCCCTATCTACAGGCACAACAGCAGTGGGGCTCTGTGCTTTCCCAGAGACGCAACATCTCATGGCGCTCGGCCGCGGCAGAGCCTCTTGCCGAAAAGGCAAACGTCCGGCTCCTTCTCCCACAAGGAAGGGCCCAGCCCTGAAAGCTCTTGCTGCTCTTCCCGGTGCCTTGGCACCCTATCTACAGGCACAACAGCACTGGGGATCCGTGCTTTCCCAGAGACGCAACATCTCATGGCGCTCGGCCGCGGCAGAGCCTCTTGCCGAAAAGGCAAACGTCCGGCTCCTTCTCCCACAAGGAAGGGCCCAGCCCTCAAAGCTCTTGCTGCTCTTCACGGTGCCTTGGCGCCCTATCTACAGGCACAACAGCAGTGGGGATCTATGCTTTCCCAGAGACGCAACATCTCATGGCTCTCGGCCGCGGCAGAGCCTCTTGCCGAAAAAGCAAACGTCCGGCTCCTTCTCCCACAAGGAAGGGCCCAGCCCTCAAAGCTCTTGCTGCTCTTCACGGTGCCTTGGCACCCTATCTACAGGCACAACAGCAGTGGGGATCTGTGCTTTCCCAGAGACGCAACATCTCATGGCGCTCGGCCGCGGCAGAGCCTCTTGCCGAAAAGGCAAACGTCCGGCTCCTTCTCCCACAAGGAAGGGCCCAGGCCTCAAAGCTCTTGCTGCTCTTCACGGTGCCTTGGCACCCTATCTACAGGCACAACAGCAGTGGGGATCTGTGCTTTCCCAGAGACGCAACATCTCATGGCGCTCGGCCGCGGCAGAGCCTCTTGACGAAAAGGCAAACGTCCGGCTCCTTCTCCCACAAGGAAGGGCCCAGCCCTGAAAGCTGTTGCGGCTCTTCACATACCCTTGGAACCCTATCTACAGGCACAACAGCAGTGGGGCTCTGTGCTTTCCCAGAGACGCAACATCTCATGGCGCTCGGCCGCGGCAGAGACTCTTGCCGAAAAGGCAAACGTCCGGCTCCTTCTCCCACAAGGAAGGGTCCAGCCCTGAAGGCTCTTGCTGCTCTTCACGGTACCTTGGCGCCCTATCTACAGGCACAACAGCAGTGGGGATCTATGCTTTCCCAGAGACGCAACATCTCATGGCGCTCGGCCGCGGCAGAGCCTCTTGCCGAAAAGGCAAACGTCCGGCTCCTTCTCCCACAAGGAAGGGCCCAGCCCTGAAAGCTGTTCGGCTCTTCCCGGTGCCTTGGCACCCTATCTACAGGCACAACAGCAGTGGGGATCCGTGCTTTCCCAGAGACGCAACATCTCATGGCGCTCGGCCGCGGCAGAGCCTCTTGCCGAAAAGGCAAACGTCCGGCTCCTTCTCCCACAAGGAAGGGCCCAGCCCTCAAAGCTCTTGCTGCTCTTCACGGTGCCTTGGCGCCCTATCTACAGGCACAACAGCAGTGGGGATCTATGCTTTCCCAGAGACGCAACATCTCATGGCGCTCGGCCGCGGTAGAGCCTCTTGCCGAAAAGGCAAACGTCCGGCTCCTTCTCCCACAAGGAAGGGCCCAGCCCTGAAAGCTCTTGCTGCTCTATACGGTGCCTTGGCGCCCTATCTACAGGCACCACAGCAGTGGGGCTCTGTGCTTTCCCAGAGACGCAACATCTCATGGCGCTCGGCCGCGGCAGAGCCTCTTGCCGAAAAGGCAAACGTCCGGCTCCTTCTCCCACAAGGAAGGGCCTAGCCCTGAAAGCTCTTGCTGCTCTTCACGGTGCCTTGGCGCCCTATCTACAGGCACAACAGCAGTGGGGGTCTGTGCTTTCCCAGAGACGCAACATCTCATGGCGCTCGTCTGCGGAAGAGCCTCTTGCAGAAAAGGCAAACGTCCGGCTCCTTCTCCCACAAGGAAGGGCCAAGCCCTCAAAGCTCTTGCTGCTCTTCACGGTGCCTTGGCGCCCTATCTACAGGCACAACAGCAGTGGGGATCTATGCTTTCCCAGAGACGCAACATCTCATGGCGCTCGGCCGCGGCAGAGCCTCTTGACGAAAAGGCAAACGTCCGGCTCCTTCTCCCACAAGGAAGGGCCCAGCCCTCAAAGCTCTTGCTGCTCTTCACGGTGCCTTGGCGCCCTATCTACAGGCACCACCGCAGTGGGGCTCTGTGCTTTTTCAGAGAGGCAACAACTCATGGTGCTCGGCCACGGCAGAGCCTCTTGCCGAAAAGGCAAACGTCCGGCTCCTTCTCCCACAAGGAAGGGCCCAGCCCTGAAAGCTCTTGCTGCTCTTCACGGTGCCTTGGCGCCCTATCTACAGGCACAACAGCAGTGGGGATCTGTGCTTTCCCAGAGACGCAACATCTCATGGCGCTCGGCCGCGGCAGAGCCTCTTGCCCAAAAGGCAAACGTCCGGCTCCTTCTCCCACAAGGAAGGGCCCCACCCTGAAAGCTGTTGCGGCTCTTCACCTACCCTTGGAACCCTATCTACAGGCACCACAGCAGTGGGGCTCTGTGCTTTCCCAGAGACGCAACATCTCATGGCGCTCGGCCGCGGCAGAGCCTCTTGCCGAAAAGGCAAACGTCCGGCTCCTTCTCCCACAAGGAAGGGCCCAGCCCTCAAAGCTCTTGCTGCTCTTCACGGTGCCTTGGCGCCCTATCTACAGGCACAACAGCAGTGGGGCTCTGTGCTTTCCCAGAGACGCAACATCTCATGGCGCTCGGCCGCGGCAGAGCCTCTTGCCGAAAAGGCAAACGTCCGGCTCCTTCTCCCACAAGGAAGGGCCCAGCCCTGAAAGCTGTTGCGGCTCTTCCCGGTGCCTTGGCACCCTATCTACAGGCACAACAGCAGTGGGGATCCGTGCTTTCCCAGAGACGCAACATCTCATGGCGCTCGGCCGCGGCAGAGCCTCTTGCCGAAAAGGCAAACGTCCGGCTCCTTCTCCCACAAGGAAGGGCCCAGACCTGAAAGCTCTTGCTGCTCTTCACGGTGCCTTGGCACCCTATCTACAGGCACAACAGCAGTGGGGATCTGTGCTTTCCCAGAGACGCAACATCTCATGGCGCTCGGCCGCGGCAGAGCCTCTTGCCCAAAAGGCAAACGTCCGGCTCCTTCTCCCACAAGGAAGGGCCCAGCCCTGAAAGATCTTGCTGCTCTTCACGGTGCCTTGGTGCCCTATCTACAGGCACAACAGCAGTGGGGCTCTGTGCTTTCCCAGAGACGCAACATCTCATGGCGCTCGGCCGCGGCAGAGCCTCTTGCCGAAAAGGCAAACGTCCGGCTCCTTCTCCCACAAGGAAGGGCCCAGCCCTGAAAGCTCTTGCTGCTCTTCACCGTGCCTTGGTGCCCTATCTACAGGCACCACAGCAGTGGGGATCTGTGCTTTCCCAGAGACGCAACATCTCATGGCGCTCGGCCGCGGCAGAGCCTCTTGCCGAAAAGGCAAACGTCCGGCTCCTTCTCCCACAAGGAAGAGCCCAGCCCTCAAAGCTCTTGCTGCTCTTCACGGTGCCTTGGCGCCCTATCTACAGGCACAACAGCAGTGGGGCTCTGTGCTTTCCCAGAGACGCAACATCTCATGGCGCTCGGCCGCGGCAGAGCTCCTTACGAAAAGGCAAACGTCCGGCTCCTTCTCCCACAAGGAAGGGCCCAGGCCTCAAAGCTCTTGCTGCTCTTCACGGTGCCTTGGCGCCCTATCTACAGGCACCACCGCAGTGGGGCTCTGTGCTTTTTCAGAGAGGCAACAACTCATGGCGCTCGGCCACGGCAGAGCCTCTTGCCGAAAAGGCAAATGTCCGGCTCCTTCTCCCACAAGGAAGGGCCCAGACCTGAAAGCTCTTGCTGCTCTTCACGGTGCCTTGGCACCCTATCTACAGGCACAACAGCAGTGGGGATCTGTGCTTTCCCAGAGACGCAACATCTCATGGCGCTCGGCCGCGGCAGAGCCTCTTGCCCAAAAGGCAAACGTCCGGCTCCTTCTCCCACAAGGAAGGGCCCAGCCCTGAAAGATCTTGCTGCTCTTCACGGTGCCTTGGTGCCCTATCTACAGGCACAACAGCAGTGGGGCTCTGTGCTTTCCTAGAGACGCAACATCTCATGGCGCTCGGCCGCGGCAGAGCCTCTTGCCGAAAAGGCAAACGTCCGGCTCCTTCTCCCACAAGGAAGGGCCCAGCCCTGAAAGCTCTTGCTGCTCTTCACCGTGCCTTGGTGCCCTATCTACAGGCACCACAGCAGTGGGTCTCTGTGCTTTCCCAGAGACGCAACATCTCATGGCGCTCGGCCGCGGCAGAGCCTCTTGCCGAAAAGGCAAACGTCCGGCTCCTTCTCCCACAAGGAAGAGCCCAGCCCTCAAAGCTCTTGCTGCTCTTCACGGTGCCTTGGCGCCCTATCTACAGGCACAACAGCAGTGGGGCTCTGTGCTTTCCCAGAGACGCAACATCTCATGGCGCTCGGCCGCGGCAGAGCCTCTTGCCGAAAAGGTAAACGTCCGGCTCCTTCTCCCACAAGGAAGGGCCCAGCCCTGAAAGCTGTTGCGGCTCTTCCCGGTGCCTTGGCACCCTATCTACAGGCACAACAGCACTGGGGATCCGTGCTTTCCCAGAGACGCAACATCTCATGGCGCTCGGCCGCGGCAGAGCCTCTTGCCGAAAAGGCAAACGTCCGGCTCCTTCTCCCACAAGGAAGGGCCCAGCCCTCAAAGCTCTTGCTGCTCTTCACGGTGCCTTGGCGCCCTATCTACAGGCACAACAGCAGTGGGGTCTATGCTTTCCCAGAGACGCAACATCTCATGGCTCTCGGCCGCGGCAGAGCCTCTTGCCGAAAAAGCAAACGTCCGGCTCCTTCTCCCACAAGGAAGGGCCCAGCCCTCAAAGCTCTTGCTGCTCTTCACGGTGCCTTGGCGCCCTATCTACAGGCACAACAGCAGTGGGGATCTGTGCTTTCCCAGAGACGCAACATCTCATGGCGCTCGGCCGCGGCAGAGCCTCTTGCCGAAAAGGCAAACGTCCGGCTCCTTCTCCCACAAGGAAGGGCCCAGGCCTCAAAGCTCTTGCTGCTCTTCACGGTGCCTTGGCACCCTATCTACAGGCACAACAGCAGTGGGGATCTGTGCTTTCCCAGAGACGCAACATCTCATGGCGCTCGGCCGCGGCAGAGCCTCTTGACGAAAAGGCAAACGTCCGGCTCCTTCTCCCACAAGGAAGGGCCCAGCCCTCAAAGCTGTTGCGGCTCTTCACTTACCCTTGGAACCCTATCTACAGGCACAACAGCAGTGGGGCTCTGTGCTTTCCCAGAGACGCAACATCTCATGGCGCTCGGCCGCGGCAGAGCCTCTTGCCGAAAAGGCAAACGTCCGGCTCCTTCTCCCACAAGGAAGGGCCCAGCCCTGAAAGCTCTTGCTGCTCTTCACCGTGCCTTGGTGCCCTATCTACAGGCACCACAGCAGTGGGGCTCTGTGCTTTCCCAGAGACGCAACATCTCATGGCGCTCGGCCGCAGCAGAGCCTCTTGCCGAAAAGGCAAACGTCCGGCTCCTTCTCCCACAAGGAAGGGCCCAGCCCTGAAAGCTCTTGCTGCTCTTCACGGTGCCTTGGCGCCCTATCTACAGGCACAACAGCAGTGGGGCTCTGTGCTTTCCCAGAGACGCAACATCTCATGGCGCTCGGCCGCGGCAGAGCCTCTTGCCGAAAAGGCAAACGTCCAGCTCCTTCTCCCACAAGGAAGGGCCCAGCCCTGAAAGCTGTTGCGGCTCTTCCCGGTGCCTTGGCACCCTATCTACAGGCACAACAGCAGTGGGGATCCGTGCTTTCCCAGAGACGCAACATCTCATGGCGCTCGGCCGCGGCAGAGCCTCTTGCCGAAAAGGCAAACGTCCGGCTCCTTCTCCCACAAGGAAGGGCCCAGCCCTGAAAGCTCTTGCTGCTCTTCACCGTGCCTTGGTGCCCTATCTACAGGCACAACAGCAGTGGGGCTCTGTGCTTTCCCAGAGACGCAACATCTCATGGCGCTCGGCCGCGGCAGAGCCTCTTGCCGAAAAGGCAAACGTCCGGCTCCTTCTCCCACAAGGCAGGGCCCAGCCCTGAAAGCTCTTGCTGCTCTTCACGGTGCCTTGGCGCCCTATCTACAGGCACAACAGCAGTGGGGCTCTGTGCTTTCCCAGAGACGCAACATCTCATGGCGCTCGGCCGCGGCAGAGCCTCTTGCCGAAAAGGCAAACGTCCAGCTCCTTCTCCCACAAGGAAGGGCCCAGCCCTGAAAGCTGTTGCGGCTCTTCCCGGTGCCTTGGCACCCTATCTACAGGCACAACAGCAGTGGGGATCCGTGCTTTCCCAGAGACGCAACATCTCATGGCGCTCGGCCGCGGCAGAGCCTCTTGCCGAAAAGGCAAACGTCCGGCTCCTTCTCCCACAAGGAAGGGCCCAGCCCTCAAAGCTCTTGCTGCTCTTCACGGTGCCTTGGCGCCCTATCTACAGGCACAACAGCAGTGGGGATCTATGCTTTCCCAGAGACGCAACATCTCATGGCGCTCGGCCGCGGTAGAGCCTCTTGCCGAAAAGGCAAACGTCCGGCTCCTTCTCCCACAAGGAAGGGCCCAGCCCTGAAAGCTCTTGCTGCTCTATACGGTGCCTTGGCGCCCTATCTACAGGCACCACAGCAGTGGGGCTCTGTGCTTTCCCAGAGACGCAACATCTCATGGCGCTCGGCCGCGGCAGAGCCTCTTGCCGAAAAGGCAAACGTCCGGCTCCTTCTCCCACAAGGAAGGGCCTAGCCCTGAAAGCTCTTGCTGCTCTTCACGGTGCCTTGGCGCCCTATCTACAGGCACAACAGCAGTGGGGGTCTGTGCTTTCCCAGAGACGCAACATCTCATGGCGCTCGTCTGCGGAAGAGCCTCTTGCAGAAAAGGCAAACGTCCGGCTCCTTCTCCCACAAGGAAGGGCCCAGCCCTCAAAGCTCTTGCTGCTATTCACGGTGCCTTGGCGCCCTATCTACAGGCACAACAGCAGTGGGGATCTATGCTTTCCCAGAGACGCAACATCTCATGGCGCTCGGCCGCGGCAGAGCCTCTTGCCGAAAAGGCAAACGTCCGGCTCCTTCTCCCACAAGGAAGGGCCCAGCCCTCAAAGCTCTTGCTGCTCTTCACGGTGCCTTGGCGCCCTATCTACAGGCACCACCGCAGTGGGGCTCTGTGCTTTTTCAGAGAGGCAACAACTCATGGCGCTCTGCCACGGCAGAGCCTCTTGCCGAAAAGGCAAACGTCCGGCTCCTTCTCCCACAAGGAAGGGCCCAGCCCTGAAAGCTGTTGCGGCTCTTCCCGGTGCCTTGGCACCCTATCTACAGGCACAACAGCAGTGGGGATCCGTGCTTTCCCAGAGACGCAACATCTCATGGCGCTCGGCCGCGGCAGAGCCTCTTGCCGAAAAGGCAAACGTCCGGCTCCTTCTCCCACAAGGAAGGGCCCAGCCCTCAAAGCTCTTGCTGCTCTTCACGGTGCCTTGGCGCCCTATCTACAGGCACAACAGCAGTGGGGATCTATGCTTTCCCAGAGACGCAACATCTCATGGCTCTCGGCCGCGGCAGAGCCTCTTGCCGAAAAGGCAAACGTCCGGCTCCTTCTCCCACAAGGAAGGGCCCAGCCCTCAAAGTTCTTGCTGCTCTTCACCTACCCTTGGAACCCTATCTACAGGCACAACAGCAGTGGGGATCTGTGCTTTCCCAGAGACGCAACATCTCATGGCGCTCTGCCGCGGCAGAGCCTCTTGCCGAAAAGGCAAACGTCCGGCTCCTTCTCCCACAAGGAAGGGCCCAGCCCTGAAAGCTCTTGCTGCTCTTCACGGTGCCTTGGAACCCTATCTACAGGCACAACAGCAGTGGGGCTCTGTGCTTTCCCAGAGACGCAACATCTCATGGCGCTCGGCCGCGGCAGAGCCTCTTGCCGAAAAGGCAAACGTCCGGCTCCTTCTCCCACAAGGAAGGGCCCAGCCCTGAAAGCTCTTGCTGCTCTATACGGTGCCTTGGCGCCCTATCTACAGGCACCACAGCAGTGGGGCTCTGTGCTTTCCCAGAGACGCAACATCTCATGGCGCTCGGCCGCGGCAGAGCCTCTTGCCGAAAAGGCAAACGTCCGGCTCCTTCTCCCACAAGGAAGGGCCTAGCCCTGAAAGCTCTTGCTGCTCTTCACGGTGCCTTGGCGCCCTATCTACAGGCACAACAGCAGTGGGGGTCTGTGCTTTCCCAGAGACGCAACATCTCATGGCGCTCGTCTGCGGAAGAGCCTCTTGCAGAAAAGACAAACGTCCGGCTCCTTCTCCCACAAGGAAGGGCCCAGCCCTCAAAGCTGTTGCTGCTCTTCACGGTGCCTTGGCACCCTATCTACAGGCACAACAGCAGTGGGGTCTATGCTTTCCCAGAGACGCAACATCTCATGGCTCTCGGCCGCGGCAGAGCCTCTTGCCGAAAAAGCAAACGTCCGGCTCCTTCTCCCACAAGGAAGGGCCCAGCCCTCAAAGCTCTTGCTGCTCTTCACGGTGCCTTGGCGCCCTATCTACAGGCACAACAGCAGTGGGGATCTGTGCTTTCCCAGAGACGCAACATCTCATGGCGCTCGGCCGCGGCAGAGCCTCTTGCCGAAAAGGCAAACGTCCGGCTCCTTCTCCCAGAAGGAAGGGCCCAGCCCTGAAAGCTCTTGCTGCTCTTCACGGTGCCTTGGCACCCTATCTACAGGCACAACAGCAGTGGGGATCTGTGCTTTCCCAGAGACGCAACATCTCATGGCGCTCGGCCGCGGCAGAGCCTCTTGACGAAAAGGCAAACGTCCGGCTCCTTCTCCCACAAGGAAGGGCCCAGCCCTGAAAGCTGTTGCGGCTCTTCACATACCCTTGGAACCCTATCTACAGGCACAACAGCAGTGGGGCTCTGTGCTTTCCCAGAGACGCAACATCTCATGGCGCTCGGCCGCGGCAGAGCCTCTTGCCGAAAAGGCAAACGTCCGGCTCCTTCTCCCACAAGGAAGGGCCCAGCCCTGAAAGCTCTTGCTGCTCTTCACCGTGCCTTGGTGCCCTATCTACAGGCACCACAGCAGTGGGGCTCTGTGCTTTCCCAGAGACGCAACATCTCATGGCGCTCGGCCGCAGCAGAGCCTCTTGCCGAAAAGGCAAACGTCCGGCTCCTTCTCCCACAAGGAAGGGCCCAGCCCTGAAAGCTCTTGCTGCTCTTCACGGTGCCTTGGCGCCCTATCTACAGGCACAACAGCAGTGGGGCTCTGTGCTTTCCCAGAGACGCAACATCTCATGGCGCTCGGCCGCGGCAGAGCCTCTTGCCGAAAAGGCAAACGTCCAGCTCCTTCTCCCACAAGGAAGGGCCCAGCCCTGAAAGCTGTTGCGGCTCTTCCCGGTGCCTTGGCACCCTATCTACAGGCACAACAGCAGTGGGGATCCGTGCTTTCCCAGAGACGCAACATCTCATGGCGCTCGGCCGCGGCAGAGCCTCTTGCCGAAAAGGCAAACGTCCGGCTCCTTCTCCCACAAGGAAGGGCCCAGCCCTGAAAGCTCTTGCTGCTCTTCACCGTGCCTTGGTGCCCTATCTACAGGCACCACAGCAGTGGGGCTCTGTGCTTTCCCAGAGACGCAACATCTCATGGCGCTCGGCCGCGGCAGAGCCTCTTGCCGAAAAGGCAAACGTCCGGCTCCTTCTCCCACAAGGAAGGGCCCAGCCCTGAAAGCTCTTGCTGCTCTTCACGGTGCCTTGGCACCCTATCTACAGGCACAACAGCAGTGGGGCTCTGTGCTTTCCCAGAGACGCAACATCTCATGGCGCTCGGCCGCGGCAGAGGCCTCTTGCCGAAAAGGCAAACGTCCAGCTCCTTCTCTCACAAGGAAGGGCCCAGCCCTGAAAGCTGTTGCGGCTCTTCCCGGTGCCTTGGCACCCTATCTACAGGCACAACAGCAGTGGGGATCCGTGCTTTCCCAGAGACGCAACATCTCATGGCGCTCGGCCGCGGGCAGAGCCTCTTGCCGAAAAGGCAAACGTCCGGCTCCTTCTCCCACAAGGAAGGGCCCAGCCCTCAAAGCTCTTGCTGCTCTTCACGGTGCCTTGGCGCCCTATCTACAGGCACAACAGCAGTGGGGATCTATGCTTTCCCAGAGACGCAACATCTCATGGCGCTCGGCCGCGGTAGAGCCTCTTGCCGAAAAGGCAAACGTCCGGCTCCTTCTCCCACAAGGAAGGGCCCAGCCCTGAAAGCTCTTGCTGCTCTATACGGTGCCTTGGCGCCCTATCTACAGGCACCACAGCAGTGGGGCTCTGTGCTTTCCCAGAGACGCAACATCTCATGGCGCTCGGCCACGGCAGAGCCTCTTGCCGAAAAGGCAAACGTCCGGCTCCTTCTCCCACAAGGAAGGGCCTAGCCTGAAGCTCTTGCTGCTCTTCACGGTGCCTTGGCGCCCTATCTACAGGCACAACAGCAGTGGGGGTCTGTGCTTTCCAGAGACGCAACATCTCATGGCGCTCGTCTGCGGAAGAGCTCTTGCAGAAAAGGCAAACGTCCGGCTCCTTCTCCCACAAGGAAGGGCCCAGCCCTGAAAGCTCTTGCTGCTCTTCACGGTGCCTTGGCGCCCTATCTACAGGCACAAACAAGCAGTGGGGATCTATGCTTTCCCAGAGACGCAACATCTCATGGCGCTCGGCCGCCGGCAGAGCCTCTTGCCGAAAAGGCAAACGTCCGGCCTCCTTCTCCCACAAGGAAGGGCCCAGCCCTCAAAGCTCTTGCTGCTCTTCAACGGTGCCTTGGCGCCCTATCTACAGGCACCACCGCAGTGGGGCTCTGTGCTTTTCAGAGAGGCAACAACTCATGGCGCTCTGCCACGGCAGAGCCTCTTGCCGAAAAGGCAAACGTCCGGCTCCTTCTCCCACAAGGAAGGGCCCAGCCCTGAAAGCTGTTGCGGCCTCTTCCCGGTGCCTTGGCACCCTATCTACAGGCACAACAGCAGTGGGGATCCGTGCTTTCCCAGAGACGCAACATCTCATGGCGCTCGGCCGCGGCAGAGCCTCTTGCCGAAAAGGCAAACGTCCGGCTCCTTCTCCCACATGGAAGGGCCCAGCCCTCAAAGCTCTTGCTGCTCTTCACGGTGCCTTGGCGCCCTATCTACAGGCACAACAGCAGTGGGGATCTATGCTTTCCCAGAGACGCAACATCTCATGGCTCTCGGCCGCGGCAGAGCCTCTTGCGAAAAGGCAAACGTCCGGCTCCTTCTCCCACAAGGAAGGGCCCAGCCCTCAAAGTTCTTGCTGCTCTTCACCTACCCTTGGAACCCTATCTACAGGCACAACAGCAGTGGGGATCTGTGCTTTCCCAGAGACGCAACATCTCATGGCGCTCGGCCCCCCGCGGCAGAGCCTGCTTGCCGAAAAGGCAAACGTCCGGCTCCTTCTCCCACAAGGAAGGGCCCAGCCCTCAAAGCTCTTGCTGCTCTTCACGGTGCCTTGGAACTT